>NW_027529426.1:2440573-2485062 GCF_008692635.1 Crocuta crocuta
CTGGCGGAGCTGGCGCGGCCGCTCGGACAGTGGCCTGGCCGCACCTGCCGTCCCTCCCGGCCTCTGTCCTGGCGCTAGGGAGGGTTCAGTCACCAGGTCCTTTCCTAAGAAAAAGGAAAAACGACCCTTAATAGGCCTTTTCTCTTCAAGCGAGCTATTTGTGACCCCGTCTTTTGATTCATTCAACCCATATGTACTCTGCGCCTACTGTATATCAGACACTGAGGTTGGCGCTGGGGACCCAGAGATGGAAAAAGAAAAAAAATTTTTAAACTCCGAAATCTATGCCCTCTAAGATAACTACATTCTAGAGGGAATGGGGGGAGGAGGGACAATAAACTTGTAAAACAAAATCAGGTAATTGTGGAGAGTCGTGTACATTAAGAAGATAAAGGAGAAGATAAACTCTGACCTGGGAAGGGAGAGCGTTAGCTAACTTCCGATTACCTCTCCATCCTTCATCTGGGAGGCTGATCTGATCTGTGTGTCCAGGTTCCAAGAATGGAAGGAGGCAGGAGGTGGGGCCCCGGGGTGGGGGTGGGGGGGAGGGTTGGAGGAGGGAGAGGTGGAGTGTTTAAGCTGCCTCTTCCTGCAGAAGTCCAGCAGATGGGCTGCACCAATCCCCTGAGAGCCACAGTGCTGTCTGGGGCGCGTCCTTGGGTTCTCCAAAGTTTCCCGTCTCCTCTCGTCCCATCCTATTTCCCCAGGCCAGGTGGCGGTAAAGGCCTCCCCACTTATCATGGTTTCCCCACCCTGCCCACTTCCTCCTAACGGTGTCCTAATGAACTCCCTCAGCCAGCCTTCTGGAGCATGCCTTCTGTTCTGCTTGAGAGCCCAGCTGATGATCCCGGAAGGTTTTTCTGAGGAGATGAGGTGATGAGGGGACGTGAATGGGAAAGATGTTAACCATGCAGCAATCTGGGGTAACTTTTCCAGATGCATACATGGGCTCTGAGATAGGAGTGAGCCTGGTGGTGGTCAAGGAACCCACAGAAGGCCAGCATGACTGGAGTCAGGTGAGGAAGGAACCAGGTGGGAATGACGGCGTGGGAGAGGCAGGCCAGGCCACACCTGGGCTGGGGAAGGGGGCGGTGAGATCAGGCCATGGCGGGGTTTTACTGTGTGGGCATCCACAGGTAAGCCCAGGGCTGGTACCTAAGAACTCAATACTCTTAGCTAACTTAAAGCAAATGGACTCACATTCTAGAATGGCTGATGGCAAGAGGGGTTGGACAGAGCAGGAAATCCGTGAACGTCTCGGCAGCGAAGTCTGTTCCCTGTTCAAAGTCCAAGTTTAGTTTTTGCCCAATTCTGCTGCTTTAATAGGGGAATGGAACAAAAAACAGGCCTGAAATTCCACCATTACCGGCTTTGGAGTCAGACAGCTTTCAGTTTATTTACTTTTAAAACACTTACATGGCACTTGCATTGTGCCAGGCGCTGTTCTAAGTGCACTACAAATAATTGACTAACTCATTCTCTATTCCAACCATGTAAGATAGACTATTATCAAGCCCTGTAAGGAACTAGGAGAAAGAAGGGGGGAGGGTCCCCCCTGGTGAGCACTGAAGCCCAGATTCAAGCCCAGACAGCCTGGCGCCAGATCTGCCCTTACCCACACACCACCCTGCCTTGCCAGCCCCAGTCCGCTTACAATGTGTGCCTCAGTTTCCTCATCTCCAATGAGGTCGAAATGGCAACATTTCCGCAGAATCATTGTGAGGAGCAAACAGGATTTCAGACTGTGAAAGGACCAAAGTTGGGGCTGGCAGATAGTTAGTGCTCGGCATAAGCCAGCTGACCATCCCTCCCCTCCTGCCTTCCAAAAAGGAGGGAAGGGTGAAATCACAAAGAAGAGTAAAGAAGACAAGCCGAGGGAAAGGGCTAATAAAATATTGTCAGAGGATGACCGTGTCTCTGCAAAGAAACACGGGAAAGTAAATAATTCACAAACTGACTCTAACAGGAGACGCCACTTTGGGCAGGTCCTGCTGCAGGGAGTCACTAGGAGGAGAGGAAGCCGCTGCCCCAGAATCTGAATCTGTTTGAAAATGACTTCATTGGGGCGCCTGGGTGGCTTAGTCGGTTAAGCGTCCGACTTTCACTTAGGTCATGATCTCGCGGTTCGTGGGTTCGAGCCTCGCGTCGGGCTCTGTGCTGACTGCCAACTCAGAGCCTGGAGTCTGTTTCAGTCTGTGACTCCCTCTCTCTCTGACCCTCCCCTGCTCATACTGTCTCTCTCTCTCTCCTAGAAATAAATAAAACGTTAAAAAAAAAAGAAGAAAATGACTTCATTAAGATGAAATCTATCATATCTGTAAAACTCTGCTACTGAAACTGACATTCAAACTAAAATATGTTTTTTTCTTTAAGTGAAAATACTTTGTCTTTCAAGGTTTATAATCACACAACAGCACCTACTTTTCCAGGACTCTATTACCAATAAGAAATCCATGTAGATTACCAATGACCCAAGGACTAATAGAGGTCAAACCTAGTGCCATTATCAAAAATATCTACAAATTACTGTTAAGCACCAACTATGTATAACAGATTCAGAAGAATCCACAAGGGACACAGACCTTTTCCTTTAGGAGCTAATGATTTTGTTGATGAAACATTTTCTTGGGGCGCCTGGGTGGCTTAGTCGGTTAAGCGTCTGACTTTCGCTTAGGCCATGATTTCGCGGTTCGTGGGTTCGAGCCCCGCGTTGGTCTCTGTGCTGACTGCCAGCTCAGAGCCTGGAGCCTGTTTCAGTCTGTGACTCCCTCTCTCTCTGACCCTCCCCTGCTCATGCTGTCTCTCACTCTCTCTCTCTCTCCCAGAAATAAATAAAAAACATTTAAAAAAATGTCTCTCACTCTCTCTCTCCTAGAAATAAAAAACATTTAAAAAAAAAAAGAAACAACATTTTCTTTTCTGTATAACGTAATTTTCTTTAAAAAAAGTTTTTAATGTTTTATTTATTTCTGAGAGAGAGAGAGAAACAGCGTGAACAAGGAAGGGTCAGAGAGAGAGGGAGACACAGAATCTGAAGCAGGCTCCAGCTCTGAGCTAGCTGTCAGCACAGAGCCCGACGCGGGGCTCGAACCCACGAACCGTGAGATCATGCCCTGAGCCGAAGTTGGATGATTAACCAACTGAGCCACCCAAGCGCCCCTGTATAATGTAATTTTCAAATATAAAAGTAATGTACACCCATGGGAGAAAATTTGAAAACTATAATGAAGAAACCAGAACCAGAAGAAAGTCCACAATTCAACGATCTTCACTATTTGAAAGGTACGAAGCAACATTTTTGTTGGAAAAAAATAGCCATATGACAAAGTACTCTATGACAAATGCTAAATGAAAGATTTGGTGTATTCAAAGAGCATGAATTTTTTGGTGGCAGATTTACTGAGAAATCATTCACTTACCATACAACCACCCGTGTGAAGTATACAGTTCAGTGTTTTTTAGTACATTCACTGAGTTGTCAGTGTTTTTTAGTACATTCACTGAGTTGTGCAACAATCACAATTAATTTTGGAGCATTTTGGTCTCTCCAAAAAGACACCCGTACTCTTTAGCTGTTATCTCCCAAATTTCCCATTCCCCTGACAAACACTAATCTACTTTCTGTCCTTATAAATTTGCCTATTCTGGTATTTTGTATAAATTAAATCACACAATATGTGGCCCTTTGTGTATTGCTTCTCTCACTTAGCATAATGTTTTCAAGGTTCATCCATGTGGCAGCATGTATTAGTACTTTAGCCCATTTTACAGGCAAATAATATGCTACTATATGAGGATATCACATTTTGTATATCCATTCTTCAGTTGATAGACATTGGGTTATTTTCACTTTTTAGTTATTGTGAATAATGCTGCAAATAAACATCCATACACAAGTTTTTGTGTGGACCTATGGTTTCATTTCTCTTGGGTATATGCCAGGTGGAATCCCTGTGTCATATGATAATTCTATGTTTAACCTTTTGGTAAACTACCAGGCTGTTTTTTCAAAATGGCTGCACCATTTAACTTTCCCACCAGCATCTCCACCTCTTTGTTAACTCTTGCCATTTTCTGATTTTTTGATTATAGCTGTCTTGGTGTATGGGAAGTGGCTTCTCACTGTGGTTTTAATTTGCATTTCCCTGATGACTAATTTTCCCTGATGCATTTCCCTGACGCTCCTTTAATTGAGCATCTTTTCATGTTCATCTTCTTGGGAGAAATGTCTATTCATATCTTTGTTCATTTTTTAATTGACTCATTTCTCTTTTTATCATTGAGTTAGGAGAATTCTTTATATATTCTAGATAGGAGTCCCTTATGAGATATACTATTTGCAAATGTTTTCTCCCATTCTGTGTGTTGACTTTTCACTTTTTTGATGCTGTTCTTCGAAGCAGAAACATTTTTAATTTTGATAAAGCCGAAGCTATCTATTTTTTTTTTCTTTTGTTGTTTGTGCTTTTGGTGTCATATCTAAGAAAGCGTTGCCTAATCGAGGGTCACGAAGATTTGTGCCTGTTTCTTCTAACATTGCAATTGTCACTCTTACCTTTCAATCTTTAGTCTGTTGTTACTTGTTTTTTATAAAAGCATGAGTTTTGAGGTCACACAAATTGAGGGTGGTAGTCGGGGTCTTCTGAGAAGCAGAACTAAGATGGAGTTGAAGGTGCAAGGATTTTATTAGGGAAATGACTTTAAGAGAAAATGCTGAGGAAGCAGTCAGAGCACAATGCAAGCCTGACCTGAAGTGAAGAGAGGGAAGGAAGGTCAGGTAGAGAGTCATCTCAGGCTGCCTTTCACTTGGAGGAAGGTTCAGCGAGGAGGTCTGGGAGCCAGTCTGCAGCCAGAGGAGTCCCAGGTCTGCCCTGAACAAGCATGCCTTAGTATCCCTGCCATATTTAGTAACTGGCTGGGAGCAGCCCAGGGGAAAGTGGGGCTCAGTGCAAACATGGCAATGGACCTCAGAGCACAGCAGCTGGGGCCACTGGTCAATTAAGCTCCCTGAAGGGTGCATTTTACAGTTGCCACACTCAAGTTTGAATCCAGCCCTGTCACTCATTATGTTACATGAGTGAAAATCTTATTTAGCCTTTCTGGGTTTTCAGTTTTATTGATAAAACATCTGCTTCCTTCATGCCATTTAGAAAGCAATGGTTAATAATAACTTTGAGGACATCATATATTAAAATATGTATATCTATTAATATACAAGATGAGGTAAAGCAATTGAACAAAGACCAACTCTAAATCTCACTGTGTAAAAACAGTTTGAAGATTTATGGTTGAAGGTAAATAACTGTGCTAAATTTCTCATTCTCCAAAGTCTGACTTTAATGCCACCTTTCTGGCAACTTCCTTGGCAACCAAGTCAAAATTAGTCATCTCTCTTCTTCTGTTCCCATACTACAGTGATTCTCAACACAGGGAAGTAGGTGTGAGAATCTTTAAGGAGGGTTTTGGAAAATACTCTCAATTCATCATTGCTTCAATGTTTAAAGTCATTTAAAAAGAACATGAAGGGGCGCCTGGGTGGCTTAGTCGGTTAACCGTCCGACTTTCGCTTAGGCCATGATCTCGCGGTTCGTGGGTTCGAGCCCCGCATCAGGCTCTGTGCTGACTGCCAGCTCAGAGCCTGGAGTCTGTTTCAGTCTGTGACTCCCTCTCTCTCTGACCCTCCCCTGCTCATGCTGTCTCTCTCTCCCCTAGAAATAAATAAAAAACATTAAAAAATTTTAAAAAATAAATAAAAAAATAAATAAAAAGAACATGAATAGGGGCGCCTAGGTGGCTCTATCAGTGAAACATCTGACTCTTGGTTCTGGCTCAGGTCATGATCTCACAATTCGTGAGTTCAAGTCCCACGTTCGGCTCTGCGCTGACAGTGTGGAGCCTGCTTGGGATTCTGTCTCTCTCCCTCTCTCTGTCCTTCCCTTGCTCATGCTCCCTCTCTCTCTCAAAAATAAATAAATACACTTTAAAAAGTTTTAATATAAAACATAAAAAACATGAATAACAATTTTAATTTCCCACACTATGACAGACTAAATAACTTTTCTGCTACAAAATTCCTATAAATGCCATACAAAATAAATAAAAATATTCCTTCCATGAAGAGCTGAGCTCAAAATATATTAACAGAGATTCCCAGGAGGCAAAATGGGAAGGAAAGATGATACCAGAGCAGTAAATTCATGATCTGACCCTCGGCTGCCCCATGGAGGGCCATAGTGCGTTGTGGCTGCTAGACTAGGAAACCTTGGGCTGGGGATGCTGGACGAGAACTTGAGGCCTGGGGCCTGTGCCATGAGAGAATGCAACTGAGCAGCAATGCTTACACACACACACACACACATGTGCACACACACACACACCGCTCCCACAGAGAGAGGCTGCACCAGAAAGTACCCTATCACCACGGAAGGAGACAATAAGAAAGCTGCTTTGTCTTGACTTCGGCTTTGGGTTGGGGGATGTGGGTGACCCTCCCTGGAGAATGTGTAAACCAAAGCCTAATACTCTTTATGGACAACATACATAGGATCCAAGGCCCCTCAGGCTAAGAAACGAACTGAGAATTTAGTCTAGGACCTCTTGGACACCTAGAAGAAACAAATGTAAAATCCCATTGGAAGATGTGCCTTCCATCCAAGCTTCGTGGGACTCCCACAAACAAACCCTGATAAAGGTGAGTTTTCAGTTTTAAAATGCAAAATGCAGGGGCACCTGGGTGGCTCAGCCACTTAGCTTTGGACTTTAGCTCAGGTCATGATCTCACAGTCCGTGAGTTTGAGCCCACTTCAGTCTCTGTGCCAACAGCTCAGAGCCTCGAGCCTGCTTCAGATCCTGTGTCTCACACTCCCCTCTTCCCCTCCCCTGCTCATGCTCTGTCTCTCAAAAATAAAATAAAAAAACATTAAAAATTTTTTTAAATAAAAGTACAAAATGCATGCAAAAACCATGTAATCTCAACAAAATTTCAAGGGACATAACAAAGAACCCAATTAGGCTTCCCAGAAACTCATTTAATAGAGCTATTGGTAAACATTATAAAATAAATTTTTAAGTGATTAAAGACATAGGATAATGAATCCAAGCAGAAGAAAACAACAAGATACAGTAAAAGGGGCACACAGATATGAATGAGTGTAAAAAGAACAACTTCAAAATTGTGGTCATAAATTTAAAATGCAAAGGATGAGTTAAAGTATAGGTTAGATACAAATGAAGAGAAGATTCATGAATGGGAAGATAGATCATTGGAAATTATACGGAATGAAGCATAGAAAAATAAGAAAAAATACTAAAGAATGGTTAGGAAAGTACAAATTTTCCACAGAACAATTACTAGGAATTATACATGAAGAGAATGGAAAAAATAAGGAGAGGTGATATTTCAAAAGAGAATGGCTGGAATGCTTTAGAATTTATGAAATGCATGAATCATTAGATTAAGATAGCATAATGAGTCCAGAAAAAAGTATTACACTTATTTAAAAGAGACATTATTTAATGACAATGAGAAATACTGACATGGCTGCTTCTTTATGCCTCTACGATAGCATATATAATATTGTACTGTGGTTAGATGTATAGTAGGAATCAGTCCTTTCCTTTGACACTGCACTGCCATGGTTAGCACCAAGTAAGTGCTGAGTAGATGGGTGAATGGATGGATGGATGGATGGATGGATGGATGGATGAGTGAGTGAATGAACCACAATGGCCGGATGTCCAACAAATTGTTTGAGCCAAACTATAGTGAAGATCAATTACACATCTCACATATTCATTTTTAATCTTTTAAATTTTTCAGCTGTATTTGTTTTACAAAATTTTAAGAAGACTTTGTAAGAGAAATGTGAGTAAAAACTATGCTAAAATAACACTTGTGAACTATTGATCTTCTGGGTAGTAAGAGACTCCTTAAAAGTTATATCATTCTTCAAGTCTTAAAATGTTTATTTCTTTCAAAGTTTCTTCATTTCCATTTTCTTCCTTCTGGGACTCCTCTTTTTCGAGCTGTTCCTCCTGATGGTTCCCTATGCCTCACCTTTTCTCTCCATTTCTCTGTCTCTTTGTCTTTCCACTTGATGTTCTGGGCAACTTCCTCAACCTTCATTCTTAGTCTCTCTGTTGAATTTTTAATTTTAATAACTCTAATTTTATTACTAAGAGTTTGCTTGTGTTGAGTATTGCTTTTTCTAAGCACAATATTCTTGTTTCATAGATACAGAAACTCCTTAAACCTGAGCATATTAGAAATTTTAATTTTTTTTGAGGTGATGGAAATGCTTTGGATCTTCATGGATGGCGGTTATACAGTTATATAAATAGATAAAAATGTAATCTGTATATTTAAGATTTGTGCATTTTACTCTTTGTAAATTCTTCTTTAAAAAAACTGACTTTGGCGTATTGGGAGAATGAGAACAAGGGTAGATCTGGGTTTTACTCATCCTGGACCTTTTATAAATTACAAATACAAAATTGGCTTTGAACATGAATATTTGTTTCAAATGATGAAATAAATAAAATAAATTACAAGTTTTAAGAAGCTATCAAATACCATAACGATTATAAAATCCAGAAGCATAAAATTATTTTTGTTAATTCACTGCCTGACACATCTTTGTAAGGCTTCTTTCCTACCTTTTTGAGGATTGCCCTCTTTGATTACCTCTTCATATGATATTTAGTCTAATTATTTTCTGTAGAGAGAAGAGATAGAGAAAGACACCTCAGTCTTATGTTTTGCATGGTAAATTGACATTTGGTTTGGCTTTTTTCACTAAACTTTTCCTTTATTAGACTTTATATACTCATAATGGGAATAAATAAAATAATAAAAATCACAACATACATTACAGAAAGGACAGAAAGGACAAAAGTAATAGATTAATATTTTAGTTGCATTACTATATTTAGTTATATTACTATAAAATGGGGGAGAAAACACATGAAAAGTCAATTCCAAAAAATAAACTCTGCAAAGTTCAGAGGTTGATTTTCATGAAGAATAACAGCATTAAAATAACTCAAATTCTATTTCTTCATACTTACAATTGTCATGCTATCGTTGTTTATTTAGAAGCTACTGGTTTACATCCAGAGTGCATATTTTCACAGGGGTTAGAGACACACCTGTGTTTGCAGTAAATTGGAATAATTCTGAACCATTATGCACTTACTCTCAAAAAAAAAAACCATGTAGTTGCATCAGTATGTGTTTGAGGTTAACTGTATTAACTGGGAGTTTATCAAACATAACTCCCTCTCCCCCCTCCAAAAAAAATACATAACTCTCAAGTACTATATAATGCTGATTAAAGAAAAAGTAATACAAGATGGACTAATTTACACCCTGTACATATATTATGTTGTAAAAACTCAACAGTGACAGCAGTCATTGTTTCGAACTTAGACCAGTAAATGATTTTGTAGTAGAGGAGTATTTTATCGCTAACAGAGGCACGCGGCATTATTAAATTCTAGATTTTTGCTATTGATTGTTCAGAAAGTTTCTTTCAGCTGCAACAGTTCATTGTTGATAACATGATGTAAACTTTGGCGATTGTTATCGAATTCAGGAAAACCTCTATCTAGTTTTTATATGTGAGTTATGAGATTTCAAGCCTTTCAAGTTTCCTGTAAGTCACAGTTACCGTAGTAATGACCCAACTTAAATGCTCTTTGAGTCACCCGTTCCCATTAACCCTGTGTCATCAGTGTCCCTGTGGTAATCATGTACTGAGTTTTATGTTACCTTTGTCATCAGTGTTTCATGATAATTCAGGTGGGAATTTAATCATAGAAATTCTGATAAAACCTGTATCACGCAATTCCCATAAGAAGTAGACAGTGTATTTATAATTGTATCCACTGCATTATCAAGACTATTTCCCATAGGCTAGAACTTCTAATTTGTCTAGAACCCATTGAGATCCAAATTCTCTATTTATAACTCTACCTGTCTGATGATGGAAAGAATTTCCCACAGGCTGGAGCCTGGCCGTACTTAATGCTATTTCTCCCCCACACCCACATCCCAGGACGCCAGGAGCCACAGGACATATTCCTGTCCTAACCCAGGCTCTGAGCTGGCGCCTTGGTATCATGGTGCTGACATGTCGTGGACTGACATAGTGAGCAGTAAGAATATCACTAGAAGTTATTCCTGCTCCAGGACAACTGGCAGTAACACGCCTGTGCACAAAACCGTGACCTACATATATCCCACTAAATCCATAATTAATGTATCCCCAACTCTATTTCCCCTTACCCATGCCCCAAAATACCTGTAGCCATCTCATCATCCCTCAACTGGAAGGAAATTAT
The DNA here is from genome assembly GCF_008692635.1 of Crocuta crocuta. NCBI lineage: Eukaryota > Metazoa > Chordata > Mammalia > Carnivora > Hyaenidae > Crocuta > Crocuta crocuta. The sequence continues at coordinate 2,450,915 of NW_027529426.1, forward strand.
TTTGGAGGGCAAATCTGAGTGGAAACAGACAAGAGTTTTAAACATTGCAATGAAAATATCTTTTACAAATGCTACACAAATTTTACAAAAATATATGGCAATGTGAACATTCTGGAGTCTCACTCCAGGGCCTTGGAAGAGGCTAACATCACTGAGGGGCACGAAGCTTAAATTCCCTTAGCCTCCGGGTTGATCTGCCTCTGGGTGAGAGACAGACACAAGCGAAATGAACCCTCTTCAGTCATTAATTCAGAAAAGCATGTTAGTCTCCAGAGTTACTTATTCCTCACATGTTGTGTGCCTGGAATTTCAGACAAAATACATATTAATGACATATTTTATTCCTTAAAAAACCCACATGGACAGAAAAAATACATTTATTTGAGTTTTTAATTCCTCATAGTAAAATAAGATTGAGCAATGATTTCTGCGTGGCATGGGCTCACTTAGTAAAGAACACAATTTTTTCGCTGGAGACCACTAAAGAAAGCTTCCTAAAGATGTTCAGATTTCAGCAATTAGATGCTTACACTTTCTTTCCTGTATCTGATACTGACAGACACTTTAACCCATGTAAGCATGTACCCGACTATCATTTATTATCTGGTTATTAGCTAAAGTTAAAGCACACTAGGAGGGAAAACCAAATATACACGGGAGAATGGTAGAGTGGCGCAGTCATTTCTAAAACTATGCTGCTAGGGAGGCTGTTTCCTATTCAGTTCAAATGCCAGGCAGTATGGCTGCTTCCTCTGTTCCCATGGAAACCTTGGCCTTGCTGAAGTTCAAGTTAATTTCTTACTGCCATCTGCCTGTTGAGCTACAGCGCTTTCTCCAGCTGATATCATGCAGAGGCCTGTTAGGAGAATGGAGTTTGCTTAGGAACTCCCTGGCCTTCTCCACAGGGGGTCAAGGTTGAAAACAGATCCAGCTGAACCCAAATGCAGAATTAGCTGAAGGATGAAAGGAGTTAAAAAATACTGTGTGTGGGTTTTGGGTTTTGTTTTGTTTTTTTAATTAACCTATGTACAATGCAAATTGACTAGACGAACTATTCAAACTAGCTCACATTATCCCGGACAAAGTTCGTGTAATGTTTTATCTGCCCTTTAAACTCTAAAATTGCCACATTTCTATGTGCTTCTTGAAAATGCTAATAGTATCTCGAATCAAAGGTCGCAAGCTCGTGACCCGTGAATCAGCTCTGGCCTGCAGACATGGTTTTTTGGCCTGCAGAGTGTTTTAAAACAATGCTTGAATTACTTACCAGCTTCTAGAAATTCAGAAACTTCATGGGGGATAAAAACAAAACAGAAACAAAACAAAACGCTAGATTTCCAACTTCTCTTGAAAACTCAGAAGAAGTGGCTGGCTCTGCATTCCGGCGCTGTCAAGACCAGGGCTCAGCAGCTGTCCCCTGGGAGGGGCATGGCGCTCCTGTTTGCCACAGTCCCTCTCACTCTAGATCCTCACTTTAGCCTGCTTCATTCATTAGTAGTTGCTGCTTGGCCTCTACACCATTTGCACTGACGATGTCTGCCTTAAACTCCTGTAACGCTCACTTCCTAAAAAGTCACACATAAACCCAAACCCTCAATCACGTTCTAGCTCACCGAAGACAATGTTTTTACCAGCCCAGCAGAAAGTAGCAAAAGAATCAGTCATAGTCACTAATCATCAGTTATATTAACCACTTTTTTTTTTTTGCCTCTCTAGCACTAATTCTCTGGCATAAAGTACTTGATTTCAATAAGTTGCAGTGCTGCCCACCAAGTATCGGCAAAACAGAAGACTGTAAGCATGTCAGCCTTTCTGTTCTCCACCTAAGAATATTTATTAACAATAATCACCTGTATTTATTGTTGCTTACTAAGTGGCAAGCACTGTGCTTTAAAATAATTCCTTATCAAGTCACTATAATACTTCCCATTTTGCAGAGAGAACACTGAGGTTTAGGAGAATCAATAACCTGCCCAAAGTCCAAGTAAATAACAAATTCCAGCTTTACTCGATTCTTTCTGATTCTAGAGGTTGTAACTTAAACCACTCATGATTATTTATCTTCATCTTACTGAAGTATATTCACCAAAGTCTTAAACTATTTCTGTATTTCCATATCTGTTTTAGGATATGTTCAGAAAGGAAAAAAAAGAAGTCTACAACACAGTCCTTTCCTTCAGGAGATATAGTATTTCAATGAGAAGGATAATTGTCTTAGTAGGTTTTATTGTCGACACTGCCCACAAACGAATAAATATGCAATTACCTCTAGCGTGATAAATGTTAATTTGGAGGGAACTAGAACTATGATTATACATAGAATTGAAGAAGGAGTTAACTGGAAGAAAAAGTATGCACAAGACATATTTGCCAGTACCTGAGAGTGTGGTCCTTTGAGAAAGTTGAAAACAGTGGGCGTAAGCAAAGCACAAGAACAGGCGTCTCACAAAAGGATTAGTACGATTGGCCAACCCTAGCGTAAGAGAATGCTCTGAAACAGCAGCAGATGTGTTTCACCGGGGAATTGCTTTCTCCCTTTGCCCTTCCTTCCCTGCATTTCAACAGCTCGGTGTTCCATACAGTGTTGCATTCTGACGGCCCTAGGGAAGTGGCGTTCCCACCAGGCACATGGGGTCCCTGATAGCCTCAAGATGTCTTCCGAGTGCCGGTCTGTCACAGCGCAGCACAGTGCTGCCTGTACCGAAAGGGAGCCTCAGAAATGGCAAAGTGAGCCGTCAGAACTGAAAGCCCCTCCTGGACATCTTGACATCTTGTTGTCCCTTCACCTGCAGGGACAGATAGGTGACCAAGAATCAAAGGGATAGATGGCCATCTCATTCCAGTAGGCACCAGTGTGGAAAAAGTGACATTACCAGTCAGTTGGATTCCCCCAAAACAGACACACCCAATGCCTTCACCCTTAGTCCCCTGGAATTTTCTTAAAATTTTCTTATAAAAGTGTATGGGACTGAGGTTGTTTCCAGCCTTCCAGTGGAATGAGGACTGGAAGGCTGAGAAAAGAGGCTAAGTGCAGAAAAATAAATAGTGGCTTTTTCACTCCTGCATTGTGGAAAGAGTGTCATATCTTTTAGAAATCATTAATAATCAAAGAAATACAAATTATAACAAAATTCCATTTATTCTGCCTAACAGATTGATAAACATGAAATAGGTTGATAATGATACTTTACTAAGAATGTAGGGGAACAGGCATTCACAGACACCATCGGTGGAGAATAAACCAATATAAATGATCTTGAGGACATTTTGGCACCAATTTTAAGGAAATCTTTGGACATGCAAGTTAGTATATATATATATATATAAAGAATGTTCATTTCAGTGTCACAAGAGTGAATAATTATAGCAATGTATTCTTCAATAAGGGGTAAATTATAATAAATTATTAAAATGGAACAATATAGGGGCACCTGGGTGCCTCATTCGGTCAACTGTCCAACTTCGCCTCAGGTCATAATCTCATCGTCATGGGTTGGAGCCTCACGTTGGACTCTGTGCTGACAGCTCAGAGCCTAGAGCCTGTTTCAGATTCTGTGTCTCCCTTTCTCTGCCCCTCCCCCACTCATGCTCTGTCTCTGTCTCTCTCTCTATCAAAAATAAACATTAAGGGCAGAAGACATAAACAGACACTTCTCCAAAGAGGACATCCAAATGGCCAACAGACACATGAAACGATGCTCAGCATCCCTCCTCATCAGGGAACTACAAATCAAAACCACACTGAGATACCACCTCACGCCAGTCAGAGTGGCTAAAATGAGCAAATCAGAGGACTCTAGATGCTGGCGAGGATGTGGAGAAACAGACACCCTCCTACACTGTTGGTGGGAATGTAAACTGGTGCAGCCTCTCTGGAAAACAGTATGGAGGTTCCTCAAAACGTTAACAATAGAACTCCCCTATGACCCAGCAACAGCACTGCTAGGAATTTACTCAAGGGATACAGGAGTGCTGATGCATAGGGATACATGTACCCCAATGTTCATAGCAGCACTCTCCACAATAGCCAAAACATGGAAAGCGCCTAAGTGTCCATCAACTGACGAATGGATCAAGTAGATGTGGTTTGTCTATACAATGGAATACTACATGGCAATGAGAAAGAATGAAATCTGGCCATTGTAGCAATGTGGATGGAACACATTGAGGGTGTTATGCTGAGCGAAATAAGTCAGGCAGAGAAGGACAGATACCCTATGTTTGCACGTATAGGTGGATTAAGGAGGAACTTAACAGAGGACCATGGGGAGAAGAATGGGAAAAATAACTGGGGAGAGGGAGGGAGGCAAACCATGAGAGATTCTCGAATGCCGAGAACAAACTGAGGGCTGATAAGGGTGGGGGAGAGGGGAAGGGGGATGATGGGCATGGAGAAGGGCACTTGTTGGGATGAACACTGGGTGTTATGTGGAAACTAACTTGACAATAAATTATTTAAAAAAATAAAAATAAACATTAAAAAAATTAAAATGGAACAATACATAGCTATTAAAAATCAGTGAGGATGTTCTATGCTTACTAACATATTCAATGCTTGTAATACATAGCGAAAGAGGAGAAAAGTAGGTTTCCAAATTGTGTGTATATTCTGATCAAATTCTTGTAACCATATACTTACAAAGAAAAAATTTGTAAGGATATCCACCAAAGTGTTAACAGTAACAATATTTGATTGATACGATTATGAATAATTTAAACTTCTCTGTATTCTCTAATTATTTTACAATGGACAGGGATTGCTTATGTGACTATTTTCCTAACTTTATTTAAAAAAATAAAAGTTCGTTGAGATGGCCAAAACATATCATGACCATACTTGAATAAGAGTGAGAAACGGATAGGCACTTAAGGTTCACATCATAAGCTCAAAAATATTTGCTATGCCTTATACATCTCAGACTTTTTTTTTCAACATTCCAGTTAACAGCATAACTGTAAAAATGACTGAGCTATTTCTCTCAGCAGATACTAAGAGCCTTGAAAATTAATACTAGAGCCAATATCTTAACAGTTTAAATCTCCTGTAAATGGCTTAAATATAGATCATTTATTGCCCTTTGCCTATGTTGTCTAGGCAACCAAATAGAGAGTGCCATGCCTTCAAGGTATTCATCTTCTGCTCTCCATCAGATATACTACAGTTATTATCTATACTGTGATCCTCCTGCTTTGTTTCAGATCCAGCTGAGTTGAGGACACCATGTATTCCCAACAACATAGTAGTGATTTTTAAAGTAGAACCTGCCCCCAGTTTAGAACCTTGCTCCCTAGAAAAGAAGAGCAGTACTTGAAACGCCACACCTCCTCCAGGTGACACTAATACATTTCCCCCAACACTCCCATCCCGATCTGTACTCTTCAGCTATAACAAACCACATCCTTTTTCTTGGTTTAGCATTTGTGTTGGTTTCCTAGGGCTGCGGTAACAAATCACCACAAGCTTGGAGCCTTAAAACAACAGAAATTTATCCTTTCACAATTCTGGGAGCCAGAAGTCCAAAATCAAGGTGCCAGGAGGGCCACACTCCCTCTGATGGTTTAGGGGAGAATCCTTCCTTGTGGCCTCATTTCCAGGGGGTCCTGGGGGTCCTTGGCTTGTGGCAGCATAATCCAATCTCTGTCTGCCTTCACATGCCTTTCTTTCCTGTGTCTTTCTCTTCTTAATCTTCTATGGACACCTGTCATTGGATTTTGGACCCACCTAAATCCCGCATGCCCTCATCAAGTTACATCTGCAAAGAGCCTATTTCCAAACTAAAGGCGCATTCAGGGGTATCAGAGATAATGATTTACACATATGTTTTTGGAGGACACAATTCAACCTAACACAAGTTACACCTACTATATGATTTTCTTTTTAAATACAAAGCTAATGGGGCGCCTGGGTGGCTTAATCGGTTAAGCGTCCGACTTTCGCTTAGGTCATGATCTCATGGTTCGTGGGTTCGAGCCCCACGTCGGGCTCTGTGCTGACTTCCAGCTCAGAGCCTGGAGCCTGTTTCAGTCTGTGACTCCCTCTCTCTCTGACCCTCCCCTGCTCACGCTGTCTCTCTCTCTCTCCTAGAAATAAATAAAACATTAAAAAAATAATAAATACAAAGCTAATGATAATCACAGCCAACATTTATTGAGAACTTATCCAGCCAACGTAGTAAGCATTTTACAAGCATTAACTCAAATAAGTTACAAAATGTCTTTCCCCAACCTACCCCTCCACATGCCATCAACTGTTGAAATATCCAGTTTCCATTACTTTGCTTTCTGGTAAGAAGAGTCGCATTTCAAAATTTCAGCCAGTGAATAGAGCAAAAGCTTTCACCTGTGAGGAAGAATCGCTTCTCCTAGGCAATCAGTAGTATGACCTGTTTGGCCACTTTTTGAAGCTGTACTACTAGACTTACACTAGGTAGCAATGCCTATGTGATCTGCAAAACTCAAAACCTGATACCAGGCTCTTTTTAAGGAATATAATCTCTGTCTGCTTCCCAGCTTGTATCAAATGCCTGTGTCAAGCTAAACCATCATAATGCAGACTGGGTTTTTTTTTTCTCAACATTTTATTATGGAAAACTTCAAACATACATCAGAATGGAAAGAATTTTATAATTACCACCCCTATACAACTACCTAAATTCCGTACAACATTTTATTGTTCTTGCTTTATTGTGTAAAACATGCATCTATCTGTTCTATCTATCCATGAATCCATCTTATCGTCTCTCCCCTCCAAGTACTTCAGGGATGCATATCGTGAAACTAGGACAAAACACTGCTTTGGTGGCAGGCAAAGCTTTACAGAGAGGATAGAGGGAGATTTGCTGAGTGTGCCCAAGTCCTTCTTCCATATTCCCAATTAAACCAGGCATTCCTCTTGCCATGGGGAGGAGTAGAAATTGGCAAGAGAGGCCAAGAGTGTGACATTAAGGATCTCTCTGCACAAGGAAACAGGAAGAGTGGGGAGTGTATTCCTTTACAAAGAAAACATTGAGTGACTTCATGGATGAGCATCTTCAATAGCATGCAAATAATAAACACAGCTGTTGTCTGCCATTCCTAATACTACTACTACCAAGAAACATTTTAGACGTGAGTAGTTCTAGTGTCTTCTATTTTTCACAATTTCCTATTACTCTGTCCACCTCTGTTTCTCTTTGCTTTTACTTGCCTGCTGTCCTCTTTCTTTGAATCTCCAAAAGTTCGTTCTCCATGCAAAGAGGAATATGGAATATGGTGGTCTGTGGTGATAGACTCACATTCCAACAGCTCTCTGTTCAGGAATGAAAAAGAACTATTTACTTCCGACTCCAGGCTGAAAAGTTCCAACAAAGGACAAAAACTGGTCCAGCTTGGATCACCATCTATCCTGGATCAATCCCTGAGGCCAAGAGAACAGGATCCAACTTGGGTCTTGTGTCAACCCCTGTGTTCAAAGGGATAGTCTAGTAGAGGAAGAAGTTAGGGGTTTCTGGCCTTGCTAGAAACACAAAGGAATTCCAGCATTCTAATTCATTTATTTGTATCCCTTTTACCCAATGTCCACTCTACCCATAAACTTTGTTAAAAGTTGAAACTCCTGTGAATGTTACAGTGGGAAAATCTCTTTAGCAAACAATTTTAATATTGTGACATTGGGGGACAGTGATTTTTTAAATGATCTGTTTAGATTAAGTGAGTGATTAGTAAAAGGTTAATAGGCTTTCATATTAAGGAATACTAATAATTTTTACTAAGATTGAACATGAAAATTTTTGTTTTTGAAATTTTTTGTTAAGTAAAATAGTAACTTTAGGTCGAATTCAAATGCCTAATGAACTTGGTATGAAGGAGAACATAAACTGTTTAACCTCTGTTTAACCTTCTCTAAAATGTTTATTTAAACGGTCTGCCAATGTTGATGTGATTCACCCAAGAATGTAACCCAGGTTATGTACAGTGAGATATAATTTATTTACAAATCTGCAGAACTCTGGTTGCTTCTATAACAAACTTCAAGAAAATAAACTGAATGTGTAACGTCTTTAATCAAATAGTGTCAACATATAAAAGAAAAACCAAAATTGAGACAATTCCAGTCTTTAACAAGTTTGTTTTACCAATTCAAATATTTGACCAGTAGCCAAATAAAAAAATATTAGAACAGACAACACAAGTCCATGATCCCTTCTGCCAAAACCGCACCCGTTTCTCCAACTTTAATATCAATAATCAATTCATGCTATCAAAATCACAATAAAACCAGCCAAAAATTTTTTGCAAAAACTACAATCATCTTTTGTGGCAGCATTAACAGAACTAAAATTCTAGAACTCCTTATCTTCCCAGCACATGGTTTTTCCAATCTCAAATATTCTGACTTTTTTAAAGTTTCAGGGCTAAATCCTCTAAGCAATTGGAACTTGGGTAAAAACGTATTTGAAAATGTAATCAAAGAAGGAAATGAACAACCAACCTCCTCCACCCCCCTCCCCAACCTTCAGACCTCTTCACGTCTTCAGTTAAGGGATTTCAGAGATGCTGAGACAATTCTGGCTTGATCCTAAACTGAAGATCCTTCAGGTTGCCTAACTGAACGCTAGGGTCCTCTACAGCACAGATTTGACCTTCTGTCAGACTCTCCCAATGCATGTTCTGCCCCTAATTTGCAGACAGCCTTTCTGCCATGGGAAATTCTGCCTATCAGTCCTAAAAGCCTGGGTGGGGTTTCCCCACAACTGAGCGAGCCTGCTTCTATGGATAGTCTGGGAGAGAAAATAGTCAAATTGGACAGTTGAAACATAACAGGAAAGCAGTTCCTCTAGGTTCCTGTACCAGGAAATAGCTGCTAGTGCCAAGACCATAACTCCAATGCCAAGACCACAATCGTATGGAGTTTGACATTCTGTGTTTAATTCCACTGCTACTAATGGGATAATGCTTTGGGAAAAAAATGCATGATGTCTAAAGTGCATCCTGTTCAACATAGAGCCTTGAGCAAACACAGAAGCCTTTGTCCCTGTTTGGTCATATGGTGGACAAAGACTTCCAGTCACAATTCTCATTCTGAACAAATCAATCCTTAAAAAAAAAAAAAAAAAGGAAAAATAAATTTAAGACATTAGAACACTGGGAACCACTGAGCCAGAGTGGAAGGCAATCCATTCAACCTAATATTTTGTTTTTAAGAGTGAAGACTAATAAATGTTTTAAGGAATAGTATAATTGCCTTTCATGATGTAAAGCCCCCAAGGTATCAATGAAGCCCAGATATCTCCAATTGCCCATAATTACAGCTTGTAAGTCCTCATAAGCCTAACATAGTCATACAACCCTTCTACCCTGAACCCAGCCAAACAGACTGAGTCAGGTTATACAGTCATCACTAAGCATTCAAGGAGATAACTCCTGGGGCACCTGGGTGGCTTAGTCGGTTAAGCGTCCGACTTTCACTTAGGTCATGATCTCGCGGTTCGTGGGTTCGAGCCCCGCTCGGGGTGTGTGCTGACTGCCAGCTCAGAGCCTGGAGCCTATTTCAGAGTCTGTGTCTCCCTCTCTCTCTGACCCTCCCCTGCTCACGCTGTCTCTCTCTCTCTCCTAGAAATAAATAAAAAAATTAAAAAAAAAAAGAGATAACTCCTAAGCTTCCCGCTTCTCTTACTTCCTCCTCTTCAATCACCTTTTGGACTTCTTTCAATGCATTTTTTTTTCTCGGCTCTCCAGTTTAATGAGTTGATGACTACCTCTTCTGGAGTCTACCCCAAGGTTCCATTTCTTGGTTTGCAAATTCCTATGTCCCTCTGATGGTTTTTGATCACAAATAGGCTGTTGGGAGCCACCTTCTATATTTATCCAACCACCCAGACAAGTCACACTGAGTATGGCTCAAACTTCCAGACACACTCTTTGATAAGTAATGTATCCCATAGGTTAACTGCTCCTCTCCTTAATAAAGTAATATTGTCCCTTATTCACCACAAACTACTTAGTTTAAGCAACTAAACCAGGAGTTTCCAAACTGCACATGGAATCAAGAGAGACATTTCAAAAACCAATGGTGCCCGCATCTCACCCCCAGAGTCTGGCCTAATAAATACAAAGTGCAACCTCTTTAAAGATTCAAAAGTTGAGGGTTCCTATGTTTCGAGCATACATTTCCATTCAAGCCAACTGAGCCCTTCTCCACACATGTCTTTACTGACCACAAAGTTGAACTTTTTTAGTATGACTTCTTACAGAATCCTTCTATCCTCTTGATTATTTTTAACTGCTGCTCTCAACTGACGAAAGTTTGTGATGTTAATTTGGGCAGGTGACAAGAATGACCGAGAGCACCTGTAGTCCTCGGCAGCTAGCAGTCAAGCAGATGGAAACAATGATATTGTAAGATTCGCAAAGGAGGAGACATGCCTTACCCATCTTTCTATTTCCACGGTAATACAGTGATGTATTTGATCAAAGTAGGTGCCTAGCACATATTTAGGAAGGAAAGTAGGATAACCTGTATATAGGATCTGCTTCCAATTTTTAAAATATCTGTAAAATATATGATGTGCATGTAGTTGAGGAGTGGTTTAGTGGAGAGCAACAGTATTTTTTCAATTGGCTCACTTTTTTTAAACAGCTTTATTGGGTTATAAATCACATACCATACAATCCACCCTTTTAAAGTGTACAATGCAATGGTTTTTGTATATCCACAGAGTTGTGCAACCAACACGTTCTAAATTAATTTTAGAACACTCATCACCCTGAAAAGAAATGCCATACCTACTAGCACTCACTCCCCATTTCTCCCCAAGTCCTTCCCCCCAGATGTAGGTCACCTCTAATTTACTTTATGTCTCTATAGAGTTGCCTGTTCTGGATGTTCTTATAAATAGAATCACACAATATATGGTTTTTTGTGCCAGGCTTCTTTCACTTCATATAATGCTTTCAATGTTTACCTATGTTGTAACACGTACCAGCAAGCCATTCATTTTTATTGCCAAATAAGGTTCCATTGCATGGATATAAGTATTTTATTTATCCATTCATCAGTTGATGGACACGTGGGTTATTTTCACTTTGGGCTAGTGAACAACATGACTACGAACATTTGACTTTGTGTGGACATATATTTTCAGTTCTTGTAGGCAACTGCACAGGAGTAGGACAGTTGGCTCATATGGTGACTCCATGTTTAACCTCTGAAAAACTGCCAAGCTGGTTTCCAGATTGTCTACAACATTTCTCATGGCCACAGCCTCCCCTTCCTTCCTTGGACCCTCCATTCAAGCAGTTAGGCCTTTCTTCTCCCTTTGCCTCAAGGGAAGGATGTGACTGGCTGAAAGAAGAAACGAAGGGGTGTTCCCGACTTTCGTTTCCAAAAGCCTACACCCTCAGGGGAACAATGAAGACTGGCAGAGTAGACAAACAGGATTAGAGAGAGGACTTCCCTCATGCACTCCACTCCACCCCGTCCTCAGTACAAGGAAAGTTCCCTCCCGGGCTGGGTAGAGAACAGGAGATGGGAGAGAAGAGACGAGACCATAGTTCCTGGGTCCCAGAAGGTGGTTGTTAGATGGGCAGCATGCTTTCCTTGGTGAGTAGACTCCACGAAGTTCAGGAGGGGAATTGCTGGAAAATATATGCCCATGTCTTTGGAGAACCTTGCAGACATTTCCCTACTTAGTGTGGTAAAAAGAGCACATGTTTCTACTGCACTCAAAACTGATACAGAAGAACCGGCTTGGCAGGAATGAGGGACATCTCAGTGACAATGTAGAGAGGAAGGGCCTAGGGCCTACCCCCTAACACTCTGTAAGGACATAAACCTCCTGGGACTCAGATTTAATCTCAAGGGAAAGAAGTGGTAAAAGAACCTCAAACTGATTAAGATTATTTTTCTACCAGTCTCGCAAAATACGAGCTTATAATTGAAATTAAGTTGTGCTTTGGCAAAAAGAAAAAAATTGTATTTTTGAGTTAACATACTGGCTTTGTACCTCCCAGGCAAGATTAGAAAAAAAGACTAAACGGAGCGCCTGGGTGGCTCGGTTGTTTGGGCATCCAAGTTCTGCTCAGGTCATGATCTCACGGTTCTTGAATTGGAACCCACATTGGGCTCTGTGCTGACAGCTCGGAGCCTGGAGCCTGCTTCGGATTCTGTGTGTGTGTCTCTCTCTGTCCCTCCCCTGCTTGCTCGCTCGCTCTCTCTCTCCCTCAAAAGTGAATAAACGTTAAAAAAAATTTTTTTAAAGAAAAGAAAAAAAGACTGAAGAAGTCAAATGTCCAAAACGTATATGAAAAAAGAACCCCACTGCTGACAATAATATGTGGAGCAAGGATATGGAACAAAAGGAACTGAATTGCTGGCTGGTATGGCGATCAGTGAAAACAGTAACTTTGGAGAGCGTGTCAGCAACATTTAATGAAATCGAACAGAATGTAGAGAAAAGGGAACCCTCATGCACTGTTGGTAGGAATGTGAATTGGTGTAGCCACTGTGGAATTCAATACGGAAGTTCCTCAAAAAGTTAAAAACAGAACTACCATACAATCCAGCAATTCCACCTCTGGGTTTTTATCCAAAAAACCCCAAAACACCAATTCAAAGAAATACATGCACCCCTATGTTTATTGCAGCATTATTCACAATAGCCAAGATAGGGAAGCAACCGACGTGTTCACTAAGAGATGGATAGCTAAAGCATATGTGATATATATGTGTGATAGGCTATTATGCAGCCATATAACATGAATGGAATCTTGTCATGTGCCACAACATGGATGGACCTAGAGAGTGTCATGGTAAGTGAAATAAGTCAGACAGGAAAACAAATACCATATGATTTCACTTATACGTAGGATCTAAAAAACCAAAACTAACAGAAATAGACACATAACTCCAAAGAACAAACGGGTGGTTGCCAGAGGGGAGGGTGGTGGAGGGATGGGTGAAATAGGTGAAGGGAATTAAGAGGTACAAACTTCCAGCTACAAAATAAATAAGTCACAGAAATGAAAAGTACGTCATAGGGAATATAGTCAATAAAATATTGTGATCACGTTGTTTGCTGACAGATGGTAACAGCAATTATCATGGGTGAGCATTTTATAATGTATACAAATGTTGAGGCACTATGTTGTACACCTGAAACTAATATTGTATGTCAACTATACACATATACATATACACATGCATACATAAAATTGAACATTTGTAGACCCTAAGACCCAGCAATCGCCTTCCTGGGTATGTAACCTAGAGAACTCTTGCACAGGCGTGCCATGAGATGCGCAAAGGGTGCTCGCTATAAGATTGTCTGTAAAGGCAAAAAAGAAAAAAAAAGGCAAAAAAGTAAAAACTCTATTAACAAGGGAAAAGACAGGTTAATTGTTCCATGTGTACTCAAAGGATATTATTACAGCCTTGTTCCCCAAAATGAGATTCCTGACCAATCTTGTTGACTCCAACTGAGAGCTCAAGACCTACTCAACCAGAATCTGTGTTTTAGCGAGGTCCTGGTAAGTCAGGTGCCAGTTAAAGTTTGTGCTGTCTTATTCAGTTAAACGAATGAACTAGGACTATTTGGGTCAACCTGAATAATTCTTAAAAACACAATATTCAGGAGGCGCCTGGGTGGCTTAGTCGGTTAAGCGTCCAACTTTCGCTGAGGTCACGATCTGGCGGTTCGTGGGTTCGAGCCCTGCGTCGGGCTCTGTGCTGACTGCCAGCTCAGAGCCTGGAGCCTGTTTCAGTCTGTGACTCCCTCTCTCTCTGACCCTCCCCTGCTCACGCTGTCTCTCTCTCTCTCTCTCCTAGAAATAAATAAAAAACATTAAAAAACAAAACATAATATTCAGGCGCTCCTGGGTGGCTCAGTCGATTAAGCATCTGAATTCGGCTCAGGTCATGATCTCACAGTCCATGAGTTCGAGCTCCGCCTTGGGCTCTGTGCTGACAGCTCAGAAACTGGAGCCTGCCTCAGATTCTGTGTCTCCCTTTCTCTCTGCCTCTCCCCCACTCATGCTCTATCTCTGTCTCTCAAAAATAAATAAATGTTTTAAAAAAATTTTAACATAATATTCAGAGGAAAATAATACGAGTTGCCAAGAAATACTAGAGTACAATGTCACTTAAGTAAAATTTGAAAACATGCATAATAATGCTATATATGTTTATGAATGGATTTGTATGTACTGGATATTCAACATTTAGGGAACTGTATAAAAATCATATTCTAGGTACTGGTTATCTCTGGAGAAGGAGGGAGAGGATTAGGAAACTATAGAGGAGCTTCAATTGTAATTAGAATGATTGTGTTTTTTCTCAAGCTGCATGACAAGTACACTTGGATTTCTTTCATTAATTTTTTCATGCTAATGATTCTGATACCCAATTCTGATGCATGTGGGGGGGAGGAGTGTTTAAAAAAACAACAAAATTCAGCTGAGTAAATTTGAAGCTTTAATTGGCTTTATTGAATGATTCATGAATCAGGCAGCATCCCATTGTAGCAGAGAGAAAGAAGCTCAAAGGATCTGTGCAAATGGAAGACTTTTATAAACAGAAGGAGGTGGATCAAGGAAGACATTCTTGAAAGCGTGGATTGTTTCAGGTAAAGTCACTTTCCTTTGGGTGAAGGCAAGGGTCTACAGGGAAGATTATTTTACTAGTGCTGACCCGGTGAATACAGATTGACTAGTTGAAGGTCACATTCCTGGGAGAGGCTGAAACTACACTCAGGCTAGGTATTAAGTCTTGGTTTGCTGACATGGGGCTTAGCACAAGTGACTCCTGTTGAGGCCCATTTCTGTTTTCCTCTTTAACATGGGCCAGGGAACAGGGGTAGTGAGGGCAACTGGTGGATGTTCCCACCACCAGGCAATCCACTGACACCAGCTAGGTGTCCTACAATTCAACTCAATTCTGACGCTATCTACCCTGAGGTAGCATCAGATCCCACAGATCAATGGCTCAATTCCACAAGACTGCCCTCCACTTCAGAGGCCAACTGCACATCCAAGGAGTCGACCAACCAGCTCCAAATCAGAAGTCCCCACAACACCCTCCTCTGATTCAATTAATTTGCTAGAGTAGCTCATAGAACTCAGAGAAACATTTTACTTCCTAGATTAGAACTGAGAGATTGCCAAATGGAAGAGACACATAGGGCAAGAGATGGCAGACGGGGGCAGGGCTTTCATGCTCTTTTCCAGCATGCCACTCTCCCAGAAGTTCCCCATGCTTGCCAACCTGGAAGCTCTGTCCTTGAGGGTTTTGTAGAGGTGCCATTACATACACATGGTTGGTTAAATCATTGGCCATTGGCTATTGATTCAACCTCCAGCCATGCCCACTTCCCCTGAGTTCAAGGAGGTAGAACTGAGAATTCCAACCCTCTATAATCACGTGGCAATGAGTCCCCATCTTTAGGTGCTTTCCAAAAGTAACCTCATGAATGTAAACTCAGGTGTGGTTGAAAAGAGTTTGTTGTGATCATTAAGACCTTTATTACTTTCATCATTAGGAAATTCCAAATGTTTTAGCTCTGTGCCAGAAAGAGGGATGAAAACCAAATGTGTACTTTCTTATTACAAGTTGCATTATTACACGTGCTAAAATTTTCATTTGAACAAGAAATTTTTAAAAAGCAGAATTTATGTCCAGCTGAGTGATTTTGATTTTCTTCTGAATGTTCTTGTGTTTTTAAACATTTTTATAATGACCATGTATTATCTGTATGATCTAAAAATCTATTATAAAAGTAATGTTGATATTGCTTTTGATGAACTAAGCATATTTTCACTTAAAGCATCAAACCAATTGCCAGCATTATTGCATTCTGATTACTCATTCTAATCTCCTACGTGGCTCCTTCCCTTGGCACACAGTTTAGGTAGAGTCCAGGAGTCGCTAGTAAGGCCCAAGAAAACACCCAGCGTGGTGGCTGGCAAGTACAGATGGGAGACAGTCTGACTCAGAGCTCTGGTGGCTGTCCTGACTTTGTCACTTGGGGCTGTGAGGAATCTAGGAAAACATCATTTCTCTGGGTCTCTTTGCTTTAAAATGGGGATAACTTGGGGCTCCTGGGTGGCTCAGTCTGACTCTTGATTTTGGCTCAAGTCATGATCTCACAGTCCATCGTGGATTGAGCCTCGACTCGGGCTCCTTACTGAGCCTGGAGCCTGCTTGGGATTCTCTCTTTCTCTCTCTGCCCCTCCCATGCTCTCGAACTCTCAAACTCTCCCTCAAAATAAATAAACATTTTTTAAAAAATAAAATGCGGATAACTTGTGCATGGTCTCTCTCACTGCATTCTTGTAAAGACAAAAAAACAGGAGTATGAAAATGGTTTCAAAGCTTAAAATGCCTTGGAAAACTCAGGTTCTTCCTCAGCTCCTCAACTCCGTCTGTCAGTCTCCAATCCTGGACCTGCCTAAAAATGAATGTGGTGATTCTACCCAAGGGCGTGTCTTCCCTGTATTCTACGTTTCTCTGGGAGGGTGGTCTTTGGGGTTGCTTTCCAATTTTTCCTGTTTTGCTCCCCTTTACCGGGTGATATACGTCATTTCTAAAAAGAAACTCGAAGAGCGTTTTGAGAATCGCCGTATCCCTTCACAACTGCAGGGTGATTGTGGAAATGTGTGCTGATGGGGCCTCAGAGACCCTGGGTCTCTGAGTGACGAAGGTGAGCAGAGTCTACCTACAGTGGACTTGCAGCCTGAATGAGAAGAAAATGTTTGTGATAGTAAGTACCTGACGTGCGGGGCTTACTTGTAACCACAGCAAAACTAAGTTTAGCCTGACAGATACAATTGTCTAAAATCAGTGTAGTTAATGTATTAAAGAAAAGAACAACACAAGTCTTCATCAAGAATAAAAGTAATAGATATTTAACAGGATGTGGATTCTCAGTTCCCTTTCAGTTACTCTCTCCCTGACTTGGCAGGGACTTATTCTGCCATTCTCATTTAAGACTGGGACAGCACATTTCTAGCCTCTTTTTACTCCTTGCAAAGAAGCACTCCCATTTCTTTCAGAGAGAGTAGTACACCCAGTGATAAGTGGCCAGGTTGAGGATTGGCATGACAGTCATTAAAGCTCTTTGCCAAATATTTCTTATTTTCCTCTTTTCCAGGGATATAGTAAGATTGTTCTTCCTATTCCTCTGGGGGTGGGGTGGAGCCACATAACTGGTTCTGGGCAGTGAATTATTACTAAGTAATTGCCAGTGAGAGAGCTTCCAGAGCCCTTTCTCCTCTGGTCTGGTGACCCACCGTGTTAGAGACGGGAGACGGTAGCTGCTTCATCAGGAGGAATTCCTAGTTGTGACGAGCCAATCCCTCCTGCCCAACCCGAAATGGACACATAGAGTCATGTGAAAGACAAACCTCTATCGTTTTAAGCCACTTAGATGGTAGGCTTGTTTGTCACAACAGCATAGCCTAGCCTTTCCTGATTGAACCAAAGGGAAATGCTGAAATAAAGTCACTGATTCCCTTGAAGTGATCACAACCACCACAACGCTCCAATGAACCTATACCANAAAAAAAAAAAAAGTAAAATAAAATAAAACAGAAATAAAGCACAAAGCACGCACAATCCCCAAAGGCCTTATTAATGGAAATATAGTCCTCTGATGAAGGAGCCCATATGTTCTTCCCATAAGCAGTCGGTCGGTTTTCAGGTCCTGTGTGTGGCTTGACTTCACGAGTATCTCTAAAACTGGGAACATGGAGCTTATTGTTTTTCCTCCTCTTCCAGTCCCAACTCTGGGTTCCCAGACGTGAGTTAACAAGTGAATTTTTTTTTTATTTTTTACTGGAATGGTCATTGACCTATAACATTATACTAGTTCAAGGTGTACAAAGTAATTATATATATGGAAAGAGAGAGAGAGAGTGAAAGAGAGAAATGATCACCACAAGTCTAGGTAACATCTTTCAACAAAGTTTTTTTTTTCTTTTGGTGAAAACTTTTAAAATGTCCTGTCTTAGCAACTTTCAAAAATATAATACATTATTGTTAACTATACTCACCGTGCTGTATATTATATCCCTATTGCTTATTTATTTTATAACTAGAAGCTTGCATCTTTTGACCACCTTCACCCATTTTGCCCACCTCCCCACCCATTGCTTGTAGCAGACACCAGCCTCCTTCATATCTATGAGTTTGATTATTTTGGCTTTTGTTTTGTTCTTTGATTCCACAAGTAAGTGAGGCCAAAGAGTATTTATCTTTCTCTGTCTGACTTACCTCACTTAGCAGAATGTCCTCAGGGTCCATCCATGTCGTTGCAAATGACAGAATTTTCTTTCTTTCTTTCTTTCTTTCTTTCTTTCTTTCTTTCTTTCTTTCTTTCTTTCTTTCTTTCTTTTTATGGCTGAGTAATGTTTCAGCATTTGTGTGCATGGGTGTGCACCTGCATGTATATGTGTGTGTACCACATTGTCTTCATCCTTTCATTCATCAATGGACACATAAGTTGTTTCCATGTCTTGACTATTATAAATACTGCTGCAATGAACATAAGGGAGCAGGTGTCTTTCTAAGTTGGTGTTTTCATTTCCTTCAGATAAATACCTAGAAGAACACTTATTGGTCATAGGATAGTTCTATGTTTTTAATATTGAGGAACCTCCATACTGTTTTTCATAGTGACTGCACCGATTTACATTCCCACCAACAGCACACTAGGGTTCTTTTTCTTCACATCCTGGCCAGTAAGTGGATGTTCAAGTTCTGTTAGTGTTTATGAGCATTTCTAATCTCTTTCACAGTACTGACCACTTGCTCGTTACTCCATACCTGTGTGTTTTCTTACAAATGTGTTTGTCCTTCTAAGAAACGAAAAGAAAGAAACTGCCTAATGCAGTCAGGTGTTCTCTAGCAGGTGATTACTGTTATAACTTTGACCTTCAAATCCCCACAGACATTTTTTTAGTTGACTTTTGCAAAGTACTTTATTTCAGATTCTTAGAAGAATACCTGGAGAATTGCTCATCTCATCAACTAAGGCTTTCATCTCAGTGTGAAGCACTTTTATTTGGTTTTGTTTCCGAGACAACATCTCTAAAGCTCTTGATTCGTTGCCAAGTGTATTTAAACTTTACTTATTCAATGGACAGATCCATGAGGTTTGAAAGCTGATTTATTTATTGTGTTTTCATCTGATTAAGAAGTCCAGAAGATAAAGAATATCATCAAAGAATATTCCTGTAGCAGGAGAAGTTTTCTGAAGTTGATTTTCAGATACTGGTATTCACTAGAAACGGGGATAAATGGTCTACAGATTTTTGGAAAGTTAATTTGAATAGATACTTTGAGAGAAAAGAGAGGTACCCGCAGATGGGGTTGTAGGCATACTCAATGGTTATAAGTAGCTCACCTACTGTAAACTATTCAAAATGTAGGAGATGATTTCTTCTGCCTTCCCTCCTTTCTTTAGCTGGGTTACTCCATCCTACCTCCCAGCCTCAGGTTAAAAATTGCTGCCCCAGCAAATCATCCCTAACACCCTGGCAAGCTGATTCCTCACATGGTCTCTTCTAGAACTTCATATATTTCCATCCTAGCAATCACTGTGATCACTGAATACACATCTTTGTGATTATTTCTGTGTTAATCATCTCCTCCAATAAATCATAAGCTCTGAGACACCAATGGTCATATTTATATTGTTTAACACTATTCCAGCCCCAATTTATCAACTTGACCAATGCAGGCAAACCTCATTTTATTGTAAGTCACTTTATTGCACTTCACAGACACTGTAGAGGGTGTTTATGTTTTTTAAGTTTATTCATTTATTTTTGAGAGGAAGAGGGAGAGAGAAAGTGGGGAGTGGGGGGCAGAGAGAGAGAGGGAAAGAGAGAATCCCAAGCAGGCTCCGCAGGGTCAGCACAGAGCCCAACACAGGGCTCAAACTCACAAATTCCAAGGTCATGACCTGAGCCAAAGTCAAGAGTCAAACATGTAACTGACTGAGCCACCAAGACATCCCAATATTGTGTTTTTTTTAATGAATTGAAGGTTTGTGGTTAACCTGCCTCGAATCTATCAGTGCCATTTTTCCAATATTTGTTCACTTTGTGTGTCTGTGTCACATTTTGGTAACTCTTGCAATATTTCAATTCTTTTCACTGTTATTATTATATTTGTTATGGTGAACTCCAGATCAGTGATTGCAACTCACTGAAAGCTCAAATGATGGTTAGCATTATTTAGTAATAACGTATTTTTAAATTAAGGTATGCACATTGACTTTTTTTTTAGCCACAAATGCTACTGCACACTTAAAAGACTACAAGATAGTGTAAACATAACTTTTCTATGCACTAGGAAACCAAAAATTTATTTGACTCACTTATTGTGGTGTTTGCTTTATTACAGTGGTCTGGAACTGAAACCACAGTATCTATGAGGTACACTCGTATTAACAAATGTCTATTATGTGCCAGGCACAGTGTTAGGTCCTTGAGATGCATGATGAACAACAAAAAGGATCCTTGCTCTGGGGTGCCTGGGTGGCTCATCTGGTTAAACATCTGACTCTTGATTTTGGCTCAGATCATGGTCCCAGGGTCCTGGGATCAAGCCCTATGTCGGGTTTCACACTGAGTGTGAAGCATGCTTAAGATTCTCCTCTCTCTCTCTCTCTCTCCCTCCCTCTGCCTCTCTCATCCACTCACACACACATTGTCTCTCTCTCTCTCTCTCTAACTCTAAAAAAAAAGTTAAAAATTAAAAAACATTGCCTGGGTGGCTAAATGGGTAAAGCATCCGACTTTTGGTTTTGTCTCAGGCATGATCTCAGTTTCATGAGTTTGAGCCCCACACTGGGCTGACAGTGTGGAGCCTGCTTGGGATTTTCTCTCTCCCCCTCTCTCTGCCCCTCCCCCACTCACGCTGTCTGTCTCTCTCAAAATAAATAAATAAACTTGAAAAAGAAAAAAGATCCCTGCCCTGATGAAACTTACACTCAGGAGCAAGAACTCAAAAAATAAATGATCAACCTAATAAAGTATATGGTATGTCAAAAGCTGAAGAGCGTCGTGGACGAAAAAGAAAAAGCAGACCAGATTAGGAAGGGAAGCTGATTTTGGAGTTAAATAGGGTGGTCAAGGTTAAACTTCAATAAGAAGCTAGGATTTGAACAAAGACTTGGAGGAGGTAAGGTAATTAGCCAAACAGGTACTTGGGTAAAAGTGTTCCAGGCTGAGGGAGCAGATTCTTGAAGGCAGGAAAGTGTGCGTTTTATTCAAGGAATAGCAACAGAGTCAGTGTGGCTGGAGTGGGGGAAGCAAGAGAGCAGAAGAGAGGTCAGAAGTGTTCAGTCAATATTTCTCAAGGGAATGAATGAAAAAACAAATACTTATTTTTATTTTTTAATTTTTTTAATGTTTATTTTTGAGAGAGAGATAAAGCATGTGAGGTGGGGGGGACAGAAATAGAGGGGGGCGGGGTATCGAAAGCAGGCTCTGTGCTGACAGCAGTGAGCCTGACATGGGGCTCGAACTCACAAACAGTGAGATCATGACCTGAAATGAAGTTGGACCCTTAACCGACTGAGTCACCCAGGTGCCCCAACAAATATTTATTTTTAAAATTCACTTTGAAGGATTTTCACGACTCCTACCTTTTTCCATAGGTGAGAAAAGAGTCTCTAGATTCATCTAGTCAACAAACCATAATCTTACTCCTATTAAGTGGCAACTCTAGAAGGCATTGCATTCTTTTGTTGCCAAAGAGGAAACGTCTCCTGTCTGTGTCAAGAGATGGCCATGTGTTCTCTTATCCGTAAGTCCCTGGACCCCTCCTGGCATGGCTTCACACAGAGTCTGCAGCTGAGAAGAGAACGTTGATGCTGTGGCACTAGGCAGAAGCCCGCGGTGCTGACAGGCCACTCCACCTCAAGGCTGACGTGACGGGAACTGAAGTGCAGAAGGGGAACATGAGGGCATCCAAAGGGGCCGGGAAGCATTATCTCACTCAGCACATTGAGCAGATGGAGGTGGGAAGGAAAATGGGCTCTTTGTGAAAAAGGTTTACCCTCATGGAAACTCACCCTCCAGAAAGGTTCTGTAACCCACACACATGAATGGTATATACCAGCGGTTTCCCAACACCACTGCAGGATCGGTTGTGAGATGTTTGGCCAACTCTCTCAGAACCTGTTTGGAGCTTTTCTCAAAATATGGATTCTGGGAGCCCACCTCTGAAGGGTCTGAACCAGCGGATCTAAGTGGACTCAGAAACTGGTACTTTTACTGGCTCCCCAAGAGATTCCAATGGGCAGCCAAGTTTGAAAACCACTGCTATAGTGTTCTGATTAATGTGGCTGCATGTGACCAGGGGGAAAAAAAGCTTTTGCTAATGGTATGGGTTTCAACTAGTGATATTTCAGGCATCAGAGATCAAAGGAAGAAGTTACGTTGTGGTAAAGGAATGGGAAGCCTGCCAGAATTTCCGTAATCACAGGCCTGCTCAGCCATCTTTGTGGAACAGATGTCCTATGAGACAGCGATGGGAGAATTTGTCCCTCTTCCCAAGTGTCTCCTCACTCCTACCAGCAAGTTCTTCCAACAGAACCACCAGTTTACAAGCAGCTCGAAATCTTTGTGCCTATTGATGAAATTGTACCACAAAAAAAAAAAAAGAAAAGAAAAGAAAAGGAAGTTTGGGAATTTTAGAATTTCTACAAATATTCTAGTAAGGGGTGGTGAGGAAGATGGGTAGGGGAGCCAGCCAGCCAACAAGATGGCTCCCAATGGGATTCCTTTTGGGTACTTTCCTTTCACTGTACTGAGGTTGGTCTGCAGGGCCCACAGCATACAGCAGCTGTGATGGAATGTCATTTCCACAATTTAGTGGTTAAAAAATCCATTGTGGCACTGATCTTAGAATCTGTTCTCCCTCAGCTCTCTCACTCCAGGGAAGCCGGCTGTCGTGTTGATAGGACACTCTGGCAGCCGATGGAAAGGGCCCTGTAATGAGGAACTGAGGACCGGGTAACAGCTGACAAGGAGCCTCCGCCTTGTGAACGGGCCAGGAAGTAGGTCCTCTGCACATGAAAGTTTCAGACAACTGCACCCTCATGAGAAACGCTGAGCCTGAACTACCCACCTAATCCACTCCCGGATTCCTGGCCTCAGAAACTGTGAGATAATATTTGTTGTTTCAAGCTGCTAAGTGTTGGAATAATTGGTATGCNCAAAAAAAAAAAAAAAAAAAAAAAAAAAGAATAGCAAGTTTACCAGCTCATCACAAAATTATTCATATAAATGCTAACCTAGACTTTCCTTATCCACTAAGTCATATAGCATTTGAGTAAACTTTTAGTGAAATATAACATATATATAGAAAAGTGTACAAACCCTAAAAGAATACATCACTTTATACAGCACCTAGACCAGGAAATACAGTATCTCCAGGACTTCTTATGCCCTTTACCAATTACATAACCACCTTTTTCCTAAAGGCAACCAAAATGCTCATAGAAGTGTTTTGCTTGCTTTTGAACTATACATAAATGGACTCATAAAGTATATATCCTTTTGTGCTTGGCTTTTTGAACTCACCATGTTGGTGAGATTCATCCATATGGCTTTGTGTATGAGAAGTATTTAACTATCTTCTTGATTTGTGGGAGTTAGTTACATATTCTGGATACCAGTTCTTTGTCAGATGTCTGAAGTACAAATATCTTCTCTCCCACTATTACTAAGTTCCTTAATGAGATCTTTTAATAAAGAAAGTTCTCAGTTTTAGTTAGTCCAATTTATTACTTATTTTCTTTGTTGTTTGTGTTTTTTGTGTCTTGAGAAATAATTGCCTACACCACGGTCATGAAAATACTCTTTTCTTTTAGAAGCTTTGTTTTCCTACAATACATACAGAATTGATTTTGTGTATTGTTTGAGACAGAGGTCATAATTCACTTTTTCCTAAGTGGATATCCAATTGACTCAGTGCTGTTTATTAAAAACCTTTCCTTTCTTTGCGCTTTCTTTTTCCTTTGTCGTAAATCTAGTTATTATATATGGTCTGTTTCTGGATTGCCTATTCTGTTCCAGCTTCTTAATCTACCCTTGCGTCATCATTGTCTTAATTATAGTAATTATCTTGATATCTAGTATATTCTTCTTCAAGATTACCTTGGCTGGCTTGGTTTTTTGCACATTCGTATAAATTAGAATCATCAATTTCCATACATACACAAAACCCACTGCAATGCTAAGGGGAATTACATCAAATCTGAAGATCCTTTTGGGAAAAACTGACAATATGAAGTCCATCACCTCATGAACATGGCATATTTCTCCATTTATGTTGGTCCTGTTTAATTTGTTTCAGTAATATTTTGTAGTTTTCAGTATAGTTTTGCTATTTTTTTTTACTTTTTATTTAAAATAATTTTATAGTGGGGTACCTGGATGGCTCAGTCGGTTACGTGTTGAGTCTTGATCTTGGCTCAGGTCATGATCTCAAGGTTCATAAGATCGAGCTCCATATTAGCAGCGTGGAGCCTGCTTGGAATTCTCTCTCTCCTTTTCTCTCTGCTCCTCCCCTGCTCACGCATGCACGCTCGCTCGCTCTCTCTCAAAATAAATAAATAAAAATACATAAATAAAATACTTAAAAATAATTATATATTTACAAGAAAGCTATAAAGATAGTACAGACCTCCCACATAGCCATCACCCACTTTTACATTTACCAAAATTAAGAAAATTAACATTGGTAAATATTTTTAACTGAAACTATAGACTTTTTATTTAGATTCCTATCAGTTATCCTACTAATGTTCTTTCTCTATTCCAGGATCCAGTTCAGGTTACCACATAGGCGTTAGGCAGCTAGCATATTTTAGATGAGTTCCTGTCAGCATCTGCTTGTTAGGAGTGGCTTCATTTCTGGTCCCTCGCAGGACAGGTGAAGTTTCTGCTATATTCTGTGGGGCTTCCCCCTCATGCAGGGAGTTCGTCTAGTGGAGAGAGGTTACAGCTGATGACACTCCATGCTGGTGAAAAAGTTTCTGCCGAAAACACGACTGTGCCGGCAAACTGCATACCTCATTTTGTCACCCTGTTTGGGTCTCTGCTCAAAAGCCCTTCCTCAGAGAAGTCTTCTTCCACCACCCCGTGTCAAATAGCACCTCCTCACTCTCCAACACCCTTACTCTGCTTTGTTATTTCTTCACAGGCCTTCTGACCACCTGCTGTGACATATATCATCTGTTTGCCTATTATCTGTCCCTCCCACTGGGATGTAGGTGCCCGCTGAGGACCAGGAACATTTTCCCTGTTGCATTCTCAGCATTTGGAACTGTGCTTGGCACCGGATAGGCTCTGGGTAATTTTTCCTAAATGACTGAGTGAATGAATATGCAGCTTGAATCCCACAGAGAGCCTTCAAAGAGGTGGCAGGGGCNAGCCTCATATCCTCCTGCAGGGGAGTGGAAGGAGCATGGCCTATGGAGTCAGAGCTCTTTCAATCCTGACTCTCACCGACAAGCGTTTAGCTTTTTTTTTTTTTAATCTGAACAAAGTCCTTACTCTGAACTGAA
Organism: Crocuta crocuta; assembly: GCF_008692635.1. Taxonomy (NCBI): domain Eukaryota; kingdom Metazoa; phylum Chordata; class Mammalia; order Carnivora; family Hyaenidae; genus Crocuta; species Crocuta crocuta. The sequence continues at coordinate 2,476,471 of NW_027529426.1, forward strand.
ACATTCTCGCCTACAGGATGGATACAGGAATACCTACCCTGCAAGGTCCCTCTGAGAATTAAAGGCGTTAACGTATGTGCGTTGATGGTCACTTACGTAAGCATTTGGAGATTACTGGTGAGGCCGTCTGTGTGCATGGCTGTGTTCCGGCAAGTTCTGGGAACCACTCTGAGGTGAAGTAGCTGAAACGGGACCAGGAACCGGGAAGCCAGGGGTTTTAGGCTTGCAAAGGGCTCCAAGCATTTGCAGAGATGCCTCAACTTTGTAGCTCCGTCCCCTGAATAGAGATAAAGGAAAGAGGGAAAGAGGAAAATCCAAAGACTCCATAGGAACAGGAGAGCAAGGAGAGACGCAGCAGAGGCTCCAGGACTGAAGAGCCGTGTGACAAAAACAGATGCCGGACCAGGAATCGTAGGGTGATTTGTGGCAGGATCAAGATAAGGATCCACGTTTTCCTTCCCTACCAGCCAGTCTCCCTTCGTCTCAGCCAACACTTGTTGCCTTTTTATTTATGGTCTTTCTAATTAAGAAGCCGCAGCCCGGCTTAAATGTCCATATCAGCTCTTCATACCCACTACATATGTTTGACAAACAGAAAGTACAATAGACCAAGTGCCTCATTAAAAAAAAAAAAAAAATTCCATGTATTTTAGTTGTGTCTCTTTTGGTTGCAACTGTCCGGACCCAAATCAAACCGGGTTAAGTGAAAACAAACCAAAGAAACCAAAAAAGCCTTTCGTGGTTCATGTGGCTGTAGAATCCAAAAATAACAAGCACAGCAAGACAGAGAAGCTCCGACAATTAAATCAGGCCCAGCTTGTCTACTTGCTAGTTCCGTTTCCTCTGTGTGGACTCCCTTCGGCTTCGAGTCTCCCCTCACCAGCAAACAATGGCTGCCAGTAGCTCCTGGAGTTTCACACTTCCTGAGTCACAACCACAGGAAAAAAGCAGGAAACTCCTTCTCTGAGAACTGAGAGAAGAGTCACGAATTGCATCTGATCGCCCCTAATTGGCCTAACTTGGGGTCTGTGTCTGTGAACTCCGGGGTAATGTGTTCTGATTGCTTTATATCTAGGTTACATACTCTCCTCTGAATCAGAAACGCGGCCCCACCTGAAGAACCCGGCTCGGGGTGGGGGAGAGAGTCCGCAGGGGAGGCATCGGGCATATGCCGGAGGATGAACAGATGCCAGAGAACAAAAATAGCAGGTGTCCACTGCTCCAGGTCTTCAGACATAGGCTATGTTCTTTGCCCACAGGACAACTATTATAAAGATTATAATTATATATATTTATATAATTATTAATATTATTATTAACATTAATTAATATAACATATTAAAAGATTATAAGATTTATAAGATTAAGGTCGTTATATTTTTTATCTAACTCTAGCTTGTTGGCTTCACTTCTTTAAAGGCCCTATCTTTTTTTTTAGGGTTTATTTATTTTTGAGAGAAAGAGACATAGCACTAGTAGGAGAGGTGCAGAGAGAGAGACGGACAGAGGATCTGATGTGGGCTCTGTGCTGACCCCAGGGAGCCCGATGTGGGACTCAAACTCATGAGGTCGGAGGCTCAACTGACGGAGCCACCCCACGTTCCCCAAGGCCATATCTTTTGCAGATAGATCTATTCAGCCTCACAGAAAGAATAATGTGGACATTCTTAAATAAATCTGCCCAGTCATGCAGAAGAATCTGTAAGAAGAAGGGAAACTAAGTTACAGGAAAGCAGACAGGGAAATATGAACTGACAATAGATGGAGGAAAGAGTGTAACCAAGAAACCATCGAGGAGCAAAGCCATCAGAAATTGACGCACCTATTCGAATATTTTCCCTCCTCCATTCTTAGGTTGGGGTCCCTAGAAGCAGAGCCGAGGAAAGCTCTCAGGGAGAGAAGGAGGCAGCATAGGACAGTGGAGCAGGTAAGCAAGATGTCATTCCACCTGAAGACTGATCCCACGGCAAATCCCACTCGGAGGCAACGGGCTGGCCTTTTGTACCACCGTGCCACTCACTGGGGTGGGATGCGTCACCTCCCCGGGGCAGACTGCTCCTCTCCAGCCAAGGGCAATATTCCAGAAAAAGGGAAAGCGGCGAGTTATTACCAGCCAACGCTCACAGCAGCACCGGGTGGGGGGTTGACAGATAAAAGGGGCAAGGGAGAGAGTACCACCTGCATCCACTACACCTGCAATCTGTTTCTCACTCGCACTTAGCCTGTAACTTCACCTGAGCTTTAATACAATGTCCCATTATATGGTTAATTCTTGCATTTCCTAAACAGCTGCTCCTCGGCACCGACACACCCACCGCTAATGTAGTTCAGCTCCTCGTTCTCTATTGCATCTACACTGAAAATAAGCCCCTAGTTGTGTGCCCTCTCATTTAACCGTGCTTCCCATCTTTGTGTCTTCTTCTCCCACATGGCTTTGACCAGTAAACTCCAGCAGAAATGACACTGTGCAACCCCCAAGGGAGGCCTTCAGATGACTCGAAACAGCAGCTTTCCCCTTTCTGGAACGCTCTCACCACGATGTAAGAAAACCCGGCGTGCATGCCAAGCGATGAGCAACAACCACAGAGAGAAACCATATGGAAAGAGTCCCGGCCACCCCTCTGCTGCTCTAGCACCTGAGTGTTGCCATGTGAGGGACCCCCGGTGAGACCAGGTGAGACTAATTCACGAAATTACAGTAAATAATACTTTGTCATTGTTTTAAGTCATTAAGTTTGGGGTCATTTGTACACGGTGACTGATAACTAAAACACTCATTCTTTGCTGTTATACCCAAAAATCCATCCTCCACACTCCTTTCCAGTTCTTTCCAAAGCCTGAGTCTGGCCGTACTCCTCCCTGCTTAAGAAAACCCTGATGGACTTCTCCTCATGCCAATCAGGTCTCAACTCCTCCGGCTGCCCTGTGGCACACGCAGTCCTTCACAATCGAGCCCCAGCTTACTTTTTCAACCTAGTCTTCCAACCATGAAACCTGACCTCGAGCCACCGTGAGCTTCTACTCTATCTCCGGACACACCATATTGTCACATGCCATCCACTGTCCACTACTCTTCACACGACCAACCCAACTCCAAGGGCAGATTCCCTTTCCAGCATTCCCCAACCCCTTTCAGCAAAGTCAGTCACTCCTGTCTCTGTGCACCTTCTCACCTCCAGTACAGCCCCTATGATATATCGCTTGTGCCAGTCTCTTCCTCCAGACAACAAACTCATGCGGTGCGGGGGCCATGTTGTATTTCTTGTTGAACCCCCAGAACCTCACTCAACGCCTGGCATGTAGCTCAGCCATCAAATGGTGGTTGACTGGAGTATTGCAGACTACCTGCCTCTTGAGAGCAAGCCCTAAATATTATTCATCCCACTGTACTAGGTTTGGAGCCTGGCACGTGAGAAGTACCGACTGAATATTTAATCAAATTGAGAGATGGGAAATAGGAAGTTAAATGAGAAAGCAAAAGGACAGAAAAGAGAAAATTAGAAAGTTCTATGAGACGGACACCTGGGTGGCTCAGTCGGTTAAGCATTTGACTTTGGTCAGGTCGTGATCTCATGGTTGGTGAGATTGAGCCCCGCATTGGGCTCTCTGCAGAGAGCCCATTTCGGATCCTCTGTGCCCCTCTCTCTCTGCCCCTCCCCTGCTCACGCTCTCTCAAAACTAAATAAATAAACTTAAAAAAAGAAAAAGATAAAGGAAGAAAGTTCTGTGAGAGAAAGCAGCCAGGAGACAGTCTTTAGAAAGACAATGCCAATTAGAACTTCTCAGGGTGGAAGAATTCCTACATTCTCCAAACATTTTGATTTGACTTAGCTCTCAATTTATTCCCCTCTCTCCCTCCCTCTCTTTTCAAACCAAGCGGTAAGTTTTAATAGAGGAATAAAGGGACTCTGATGTGGTTTGAGGGCTGATATCGGTGGCTTTTCTCAGACACCTTCCCACGGGAGCCCTGGCACAGACCCCCTGCTCATAGATTGGGTTTGAGTGAGGCAGTGCCAAGATGGAGTCCAGGCCTGCAGGGACCAACCCTTTCCAGTCATTTCCATGTGCTGTCTTATCTGCTGAGATAAACTGGAGCCACTTCAGACAGGCCTGGAGCATATACCTTCCTTTTTTGTTGACCCTGGGGCAAAGAGCTGAGAGATTTTCCCAGGATTGTTAGGTTTAATTGTTCAGAAAGCTCAAAATGACTTCCATTTTCAACCCTTAAAAGGGGGGAAAAGGGAAGGCACTGGTTTGTGTTATAGTTCAAGTGAGCCACAAATTGTGCCATTGGTGAAAAAGAAGACTGGGTAAGCAAGTATATATAATAAATTCCTAGGCCAGTTGTTCTCAAACTTTAACCACATCAGCAGCACCTGGGGGGCTTATTAAATCATTACTGAGGCCATATCTAGAATTTTTATGTTTTTAATGTTTTTAATGTTTTTTGTTTTTTGTTTTTTTTTGAGAAAGAGAGAGACAGAACAAGGGAGTGAGAGGCAGAGAGGGAGAGGGAGATACAGAGTCTGAAGCAGGCTCCAGGCTCTGAGCTGTCAGCACAGAGCCCAATGCAGGGCTCCAACCCACGAACCAGGAGATCATGACCTCGACCAAAGTCCAAAGCTTAACCAACTGAGCCACCCAGGTGCCCCTCACTTGCATTTCTAACAAGGTTCCCAGGTGATGTTGAGGTGGCCAGCCAAAAAACCACTTTAAACACCATTCCCTAGGCCATAAACTTCTTATAGAGAAGGAACCAGCCTTTTATCTCTGCATGCTCAGAGCCGCCATGTAGTGGGTGTTCAACGTATGCTTTTCTATTGAATCACATCAATGGTAATCATCGTTATTGAAAAATTTATTTAAAAGGCATTCTATCATCTGTCTACAATAACATCTTTTTATACTAAGGGAAAAATCCAAATCTTTATGGAGATTAGTTCTTCCATTTTATCTCCTCCAGGAGATTCAAATGAAGAGAGCAACTCAGATAGTACTGTACCTAGCAACAAATAGAGTATGGAAATACAAATCATTTAGCTAAGTTTCCTAAAGAGGGCTTTGCTTTGGAGATGACCATTTGCTGCTCTTAATATTGTATTTGTTTGGTTTCAAATGATAGAAACCCTTCTCAGAGCAGCTGCACAAAAAGCAGAATTTATTGCTTTGTAGAACCCAAAAAGAACAGAACAACTAAACCCAACAGGGATGTTGCTGAGCCCAAGGAACATCCGGAACCACAGTCCTAAACCCGACCAGTGCTCCCTTTTGGGTCACTCTTCTCAGCCTCTTGCTCCATTTGGCACTATTATCTGTCACTGCCCTCCTGCTGCCTCCATATTACAATAAATTCGAGGAAAAGACTCAGCCAGCGAGGATGAGGGGGTGGGGTCACATAAAGAAATAGCATCTCCCACAGTGGCCAGAGGGGTGAGGAAGGTCACAGATCCCACAGGAGTGGAGATTAAAGATGTCAGCCACTGATGCTTTGGGCCAGTGAAAACCTACATAAGGTTGATGAATGCTAGATCTCCCTTAGTAAATATCCTTCTATTATCTTCTATACTAAAACTATGGAGCAACAGGGAAACTAACAGGTCTCTGGAAGGCAGCTGAAGCCTGCAACCAAAAGGAAAAACCAGCCAGGAATTTGGAATATACTTGGGAAATACTTCAGACTACCAATTGGATGCTACAGCTTGGTGCCTCTTTCACCATACCCTCAAATGAGGGCATTATGAAATGCAAGGCAGAAGTTCTCTATTTATCAGACCTGACTCACTAGCAAATGGTGTTTTCGTGGATGTCCTTGTGACTCTTCTAGATCTTTGCAAGAAGTTTTTCTGTTCCGGCCTCACATTAACCCGAAGTCAGGAACAAAATACTTCCTCTGCCTCTGGCCAACTTAAACCTGAGTTTTTTTGCATTGAAAAACTAGCATGTGAGACAGAGTTCAAAATAAATTGACAGTCAATGCTATGCATTGTCTTTTAGACGGAAAATCCGCCCATTAGTTTTACTCTGTTGGTGCTGAATGTTTGTCATGTTAAGGCCAATAATGTCAGTTTTCATTTAGATGAGAGTCCAGGGACATAAATTCTTCAGAAAGAAAGTTAAGCTGTAGCAAACACTATTGTGCTGCTGCTAAACTAGCCGATCAAATCAAATTTTCCAAGCTCCAGCTTATTTTGAAAATGAGTGTGTTTTTTCAACACGCTGACTCAGCAGCTATGTTAGGGGGATGCAGTGAACATGACAATTCGCCTCTGCCAAACTCCGTCACCGATGCAGATTCTAAGGGACACTAACATTTGCAGCCGGGATTGTTGTGGCAGGTTTCCTTTGTGCATGGCAATCATTCGGGTGAAAATTTCTGGGGTTTCTGTTGTGTTTTTAGACCAAAATTTAATGCTTACTTTTTCACCATGCTCCACCTTCATGCTCTAGGAGTGTTGAAGGTGGAAAATCCAGCAAGGAAGGGAGTTCCAAATGTGTTGATTTGATGAGAAATCAAGCCATGAATAGATAGAAGGCCACTGAAAATGTGGAGGAAAAAATGGCAACTGACAGCATAAAGCACATAACAGAAGTGTGAACATTTTCTTCAAATCGCACAATTGAGAGTACAACAAAAATTAAAAGGTGCATGAAGCCCAGCAGAGCAGATGTTAGTAACAACAGAAGTCCAAGTAGAAAGTGTTTATTTTGGGAACGCTTGGCCACTGGGACTTTGCTCGCAGAGTACAAGTATATACGTATCAAAGTCGATGGATCTGTGCAACGGTTTATACTCCTCTTATAAATTTAGACGTAACATCATTTTGTTATTTCCAAAGAGATAGAGTCTACCTCGTTCATTAATTTCACCGACAATTACAACTCTCCACTCTGTACCAGACCCTGAAATAATTGCTGGAGATACAACAATGAATAAAGTCAGGCTCCTCTCAAGGAGGTCTTCAGCCAGCCAGGAGACAGACATGTAAATAAATAATTTAGAGAGAAAATAGAGGCGCCTGGGTGGCTCAGCTGGTTAAGCGACTGACTTCATCTCAGGTCATGATCTTGCGGTTCATGAGTTCGAGTCCCATATCAGGTTCTGGGTTGGACAGCTCGGAGCCTGGAGCCTGCTTCAGAGTCTGTGTCTCCCTCTCTCTCTGCCCCTCCCCAGCTCGCACTCTGTTTCTCTCTTTCTCTCAAAAATAAATAAGCGTTAAAAAAAATTAGAAGAAGTACAAATTCTACTTATAATTGTTCTCTTTCACAGCTGGAATAAGCACTGAACTCTACCTGACCATTACTGTCAAGATTCCAGGGGCCAGAACAGGCAATCCTACATAAGCAACATCCTTATGGGTCATGGCTTTGGCTGGACTTCCCTCCAGATTTGTAATGCATTTGCTCTAACAAACGACTGTTGAAGGTGCTGTGGACAATAGCCATGCCTGTGTCTATTCCCGCTATACTCTCAACCTAAGAAAAGAGTATTTGGATGGTGGCAAGGCAGAGAGAAAAAAAGATTAATGGAATGCCTGAGTGGCTCAATTGAGCATCTGACTCTTGATTTCGGCTCAGGTCATAATCTCACAGTTTGGGGTTCGAACCCCTCTTCGGGCTCTATACTGGCGGTTCAGAGACTGTTTGGGATTCTCTCCCCTCTCTGTCTGTGCCCCTCCCCTGTATGTGCTCTCTCTCCTTTTCAGAATAAATGAACATTTAAAAAACAGATTCCTGCAATAAATGACTTGATTATTCTAATTGACTATCAGACCCATGTTATCCTTGTCAAGCCTAAAAAGATACTAGAGGAATGCCTCGCTGGCTCAGCCAGAGAAACATGTGACTCTTAATCTCAAGGTCATGAGTTTGAGCCCCACATTAAGCATTGAGATTACTTAAATAAGTAAATATTTTTTTAAAAGATACTAAAAAAGAATCTTCTTCTTGTGGGTTTTCTACCCCAGATAGAACTATATCCTGGTTAGCAGTAATCATTGAGCTATCTCACTTCTTAATTAGGGGGGGCCAGGCCAGAGCATGGCCATAACCCACAGACCCATTTCCCAGGACCCAGCCTTGAATACTCTGCCAACCACGCCCCTCAGAGGTATCAAAGTTCACCCGGGGTCTCTACTTCACCCCACACAACATGAAGTCTTTATGGGGGATTCTATTTCTTGTCTTTGGTTACATCTTAATCCCTCTGCTTCTTCTTCTGTAACTTCTCAGCCCCTTGAGTAGTTAGGTCCAGGTCCCTTACCCTGTAGTTCTCAGCTTGTGGATATAGTGCCAACATAGAACTGTTCTTGCCAGTGACTCTGTGTGTAACCAGGGGACATGAGGACAATTTGTTTTCATAACAAATGGCTACAACACCCAAGAGCAACCAAACAAGTAGCCCAATTAAAAAATGGGCTCAAGAGGGGCGCCTGGGTGGCTCTGTCAGTTAAGTGTCCAACTTCAGCTCAGGTCATGATCTCACAGTTTGTGAGTTCAAGTCCTCTGTCAGGCTCTGTGTTGACAGCTCAGAGCCTGGAGCCTGTTTTGGATTCTCTGTCTTCCTCTCTCTCTTCCCTTCTCCTGCTCATGCTC
>NW_027529426.1:2485073-2519614 GCF_008692635.1 Crocuta crocuta
TCTCTCTCTCAAAAAATAAACATTTAAAAAAAATTTTAATGGGCAGAAGATACAACTAAATAACAGGAAAAAAAAAAAAGAAATAACCAAAGAACACTCTCGCAAAGAAGACATACATACAAATGATCACCAAGTGCATGGAGAGGTGCTCACCATCACTAATTATCAAAAAAATGCAAATCAAAACCACAATGAGATATCACCTCACACCTGTTAGGATGTCTATTATTAAAAAGNAAAAATCAATATCTCAAAAGAGTTATCTGTACTCCCATGTTTATAGCGGCACTATTCATGCTAACCTTGGTATGGAAACAATCTAAGTGAGCCTCCACAGATGAATGCATACAGAAGTGTATATATTTATATACAGTGAAACATTATTCAGCCTTAAAAAACAAGGAAATCAAGGACACTTGAATGTCTCAGTCAGTAAAGCGTCATGATCTCATGGTTCTTGGGTTCAAGCCCTGGATGGGCTCTGTGCTGACAGCTCAGCGCCCAAAGCCAGCTTCAGATTCTGTGTCTCCCTTTCTTCCTTCCCCTCCCCTGCTCGCATTCTGTCTCTCTTTCAAAAATAAACATTAAAAAAAATTTTTTTAAGGAAATCCTGTCATTTGGGACAACACAGACAGAACCGGAGGGCATTATCCTAAGTGAAATAGCCAGACAAATACCACAGGGTATCACTTATATACAGAATAAAACAAAAGTCGAACTCATAGAAGCACAGTAGAAAAGTGGTTGCCACAAAAACAGGCACATAGACCAATGGAACAGAATAGAGAGCCCAGAATTAGACCCACAAATGTAAGGCCAACAAATTTTTGACAGAACAGAAAAGAGTATCCACTGGAAAAAAGACAGTCTCTTTAGCAAATGGTGCTGGGAGAACTGGACAGCAACATGCAGAAGATGAAACCGGACACTTTCTTATACCGTACACAAAAATAAATGCAAAATGGATGAAAGATCTAAACATGAGACAGGAAACCGTCAAAATCCTAGAGAAGAAAACAGGCAACAAACTCTTTGACCTCAGCCACAGCAACTTCTTACTCAGCACATCTCTGAAGGCAAGGGAAATAAAAGCAAAAATGAATTATTGGGACCCCATCAAGATAAAAAGCTTCTGCACAGCAAAGGAAACAACAAAACTAAAAGACAACCAATAGAATGGGAGAAGATATTTGCAAAGGACATATTGAATAAGGGTTAGTATCCAAAACCTATAAAGAATTTACCAAACTCAACACCAGAAAAACAAATAATCCAGTGAAGAAATGGGCAAAAGAAATAAATAGACACTTTTCAAAAAAAGACATCCAGATGGCAAACAGACATATGAAAAGATGCACAACATTGCTCATCATCAGGGAAATACAAATCACAACCACACTGAGATAACCACCTCACACTGCTCAGAGTGGCTAAAATTAACAACACAGGAAACAACAGATGTTGGCAAGGATGTGGAGAAGGGGAACTCTCTTGCACTGTTGGTGGGAATGCAAACGGGTGCAGCCACTCTGGAAAACAGTGTAGAGGTTCCTCAAAAAGTTAAGAATAGAATTACCCTACAACCCAGCAATATCCCTACTAGGAATTTATCCAAAGATACAGGAGAGTGCCGATTCATAGAGGCACATGTACTCTGGTGTTTATAGAAGTACTTTCAACAATAGTAAAATTATGGCAAGAGCCCATATGTCCATTAACTGATGAATGGATACAAGAGATATGGTGTGTATATATAATGGAATACTACTTGGCAATGAAAAAGAATGAAATCTGGCCGTTTGCAACAACGTGGATGGAACTGGAGGGTATTATCCTAAGTGAAATAAGTTAGAGAAAGACAGATATCATATGTTTTCACTCATATGTGGAATTTGGGAAACTTAACAGAAGACCATGGGGGAAGGGAAGGGGAAAAAAAGGTTATAAACAGAGAAGGAGGCAAACTGTAAGAGACTCTTAAATACAGAGAACAAACTGAGGGTTGATGGGTTGAGGGGAAAACGGGCAATGGGCACTGAGGAGGGCACTTGTTGGGATGAGCACTGGGTGTTGTATGTAAGCGATGAACCACAGGAATCTACCCCCAAAACCAAGAGCACACTGTATGCACTGTATGTTAACCAATTTGACAATAAATTATATTAAGAAATAAATTACTTTAAAAACATAAATAAATACAGAGAACAAACAAAGAAGGGGGAAATGGGTGATGGACACTGAGGAGGCACTTGTTGGGATAAGTACTGGGTGTTGTATGTAAGCGATGAATTGTGGGAATCTACTTCCAAAGCCAAGAGCACACTGAATACACTGTATGTTAGCTAACTTGACAATAAATTATATTTAAAAAAGAGAAAAGAAAAGTGGTTTCCAGGGGCTGTTAATGTGGGGGAAATAGGGAAAGGTTAGTAAACATGGTACAAATTTTTAGTTATGAGATGAACAAGGTCTATGGATCGAATGTATAACATGGTGACCACATTTGATAACACTGTGTTGTATAATTGAAATTTGCTAAGAAAGTAGAGCTTAAATGTTTTCACACACAATAAAAATAAATATGTGAGGTGATGGATGTGACAATTAACCTAATGGGGGACTCCTTCCGTAATGTGTATGTGTATGTGTATCAAATCACTACATTGTACACTTTAAATATTGTATAATTTTATCTGTCAATTATACCTCAATAAAGCTGAGGGGGAGGGAATCAGGAAAATAGAAAGAAAAAAGGAATAGCTACAATAAAGTTATTCCTCAAACTCAGAGGTGATGCTTTAAAAAATGAAACAAAACAAACCCCCAAAACTGTGGATACTTCAGCCCTGCCCAGAAATAGCATCCCTAGAAGGGAATTTGCCTCTTCCGAAGCTCACTGCAGTTTTTGTGGAAGATCCAGCATTGAGGACTGGACTAGATGGTGTTTCTCAAATTTGCCTCGTCCAAAGAATGCAGATAGCTTGTTAAACCCTTGAGTCCCCTTTCTCTTCTGGAGATCCTTATTTGATAGGTCTGGTGTGGGGCCTCAGAATCTGAAAGTTTAAGAGAGTCCCCAGTGACTTTTAGGACTGAGCAAGTTTGGGAAGACTAAACTAGGCTGGATTTCCCAAACTTCTTTTGTGATAAGAATCACCTCTAGTTGGAAAGCAAATTCCTTTGCCCCCATCCAGAATAACAGAATCAGAATTTCTGGCTCAGAGGTCTGGCAGTCTGTTGATTTAATAAAGACCTCCACTTGATTTTGGGAAATGGTAATAAAGGCTCATTGATTCTCAACTTTGGCTTCTCGTTAGAATCATCTGGGGTGTGTGTGTGTGTGTGTGTGTTAAAATACACAAAGTTTACACACAAGTGTCATATAAGTGACATTTAGTACATTCACAGAGTTGCACAATCATCACCATTACCCAGTTCTAGAATATTTCCATCATTTATCTGGGGATTTTTTTTTANAAGCCACCCAGGCGCCCCTATCTGGGGATTTTTAAAACATCCAGATGGCTAGTCTCTACCCCAAACAAATAAATGAGAATCCCTGGGGTGGGACCCAGGCATCAATACTCTTTAACGCATTCCAGGTGACTACCATTTGCAGTCAAGTGCAAAAGTCAGGTGTTTATGCAGGTGACTACTATTTGCAGTCAAGTGCAGAATTCAGGTGCTTATGCTTTAGAAGGCCTTTGTTACTGAACCCCACCAGATTTCTCATGCTGATACTCTGCATTCCCTAAGCACACCACCACTTTGCTGTTTGCCATTCTCTTTTAGAGGTGTTGCTTAGTTTGAGTCTTGTGCCCCATCAAGAACTCTTAAATTCCTATGCCCTTCTAAGGAATGGTGACCAAGTTTCCTATAGCTTTTGTACTTCTCCCATGGCCCTAGTCATAGCTATGGTCCCCAAAGATCTCATTTAGTTGAATGAGTTTATTTAGAGTGACCTCATAATGATATTGTAGGAAGCAATGTTTTACCTAACTCAATAAACATAGATGGAGAACCGATTGTGTACCAAGCATTGTGTTAGCATGGGCCCTACTCTGATGGTGGGAATCAAGAAGAAAGACAAATAAAAAACAAGATGGCCAATACTGTAACATATTCTATCACAGCATGACTGAGAGTGGGAATACATAAAGAGAGGCATCCCAAGTAGAGCCCATAAACGTTTTCTATAAAGGCCTAAAGAGTAGATCTTCTTAGCCTTTGTGGGTTATACACAACTGTTACACTTACTCAACTCTGCCACAGCCGTTGTAGTACCATAAACAATCCATATGCAAATAGACATGACAATGTTCCAATAAAACTTTATCTACAGAAGCAAATGGTGGGCTGCATTTGTCCTGAGAGTTAATGTATGCCATCTCCTGATCGAATACATACTGGAAAGAGAGGAGAGTTTTTCAGGAAAATCATATCAGAAGAGTCAAAACACTCTTGGAAATTTACTAGCAAAAAAAGGGGAGAAAAATTCCAGACAGAGAGAAAACATCATTCCAGATTTTGAATTCATTATGGCTGCAGCCTGAGAGCCTTATGAAGAAGTTGAAAGGGATGAGCCTAGAGAAGGCAAGGGCCAGATCGTTAGAGCTATCTGTAAATTGGATGCTGAAGCAATAAACAAGGTTTTCAACATTATGAAAGGTCAGAGGATGAGGATGGATTGGGTGGGTCAAGGTAAGGAAGACTATTAGTTAAAAGGTTGTTGTGTTGTTAGGAAACTGGATATCCATATGCAAAAGAACAGAGTCAGATCCCTACATTATATATAAAAATTAACTCAAAGTGGATCAAAGGCCTAAAAGGAAGACCTAAAACTCTTAGAAGAAAACACGGAGGAAAACCTTCATGACATTGAATTTGGCAATGATTTCTTGGATATGACACCAAAATCACAGATAACAAAAGAGATAATAGATAAACTGGGCAACATCAAAAAAATTTAATTTTGTACATAAAAGAGCACAATCAACAGAATAAAAAGGCAATCTAAGCAAAGGGAGAAAATATTTGTAAATCATGTGTTTGATGAAGGGTTAATATCCAAACCATATAAAGACTTCCTACAATTTAACAACAAGAACAACCTGATTTTCAAAATGCACAAAGGATCTGAGTAGACATTTCTCCAAACAAGATATGCAAATGACCAGTAAGTAGATAAAAGATGGTCAACATCACTAACCATTTGGGAAATGCAGATCAAAACCACAATGAGATACCATCTCATACCCATTAGGATGGCTAATACCAAAACCAACCACCCAACAAAACAGAAAACAACAAAGTTATGGAGAATGGGGAGAAATGGGAACCCCTATGCATTGCTGGTGGGAATATGAAATGCAGTGATATGGAAAAGAGTATGGCAGTTCCTCAAACAAACTAAAAATAAAAATTACCATATGCCACAGAAATTCTACTTCTGGGTATATACCCAAAAGAATTGAGAGCAGGGTCTTGAAGAGATATTTGCACCCTCATGTTCATAGCAGTATTATTTACAATAATCAAAATATGGAGGCAATTCAAGTACCCATCACTGAAAGAACAGATAAACAAAATGTGACATATACACACAATGGAATATTACTGAACCTTAAGAAGGGAGGGAATTCTGACATATGCTACAACACAGATAAACCTTGAAGACATTACGCTAGGTGAACTAAGTCAGTCACAAAAAGACAAATAGTGTATGATTCCACTTGGATAAGGCACCTAGAATTCAAATCCACAGAGATGGAAAGTAGAATGGCTCCAGGGGCCAGGGGAAGAGTAAATAGGAAGATATTATTTAATGGGTACAGAATCTCGGTTTTACAAGATGAAGAGTTCTGGAGATGGGTGGTGATGATTGTACCACAGTGTACATGCACTTAATGCCACTGAGCTGTACATTTCAAAATGGTTAAGATAGCCAATTTTATGTTATGAGTGTTTTACCACAATTTAATATTTTTTTAATGTTTTTTTTCATAATTGAGTAAGAAGTGCTGAGTTTGAACTGAGGCAATGTCGGTGGGGATGGAGCGGAGAAGACAAATTCTGTATACATCTGGGAGGAAAATAATTAAAGAGTGTGTATGGAGATGAGGGAGGGACTCCAGGTTCCAGGCTTGAGAGGTAAGTGAACTAGAAAGGACACATCATTTTATCCACGCTTTACAGTGAGGTGATGAAATGGAGGCCCACAAAGATCGCCACAAATCTTCTGACTTTGGCTAGGAATTCTTTAAAGTTTGCTGATTCCTTAGAAGTGTGATGTGAGATCCTCCAAGAAAACTGATCAGGATTTTTTTTTTCCATGAAACCAAAAAGGTAGTAGAATTGTGGCTCAGTGGGTTAAGCATTCAACTTCAGCTCAGGTCCTGATCTCGCAGTTCTTGGGCTCGAGCCCCGTGTCAGGCTCTGTGCTGACAGCTCAGAGCCTGGAGTCTGCTTCAGATTCTGTGTCTCCCTCTCTCTCTGTTCCTCCCCGACTCACGCTCTGTCTCTCTCTCTCTCAAAAATAAATGAAGCTTAAGAAAACGATGGGAAATGTCACAGAAACATAAGAAAGGAAATCCTGAACTAAACAAATGTTTGTTGAGTCCTACAGTCTTTCAAGCACTATCCTAGGCATTGGGGTAAGTGGAGGAAAGACAGGCAAAGTCCCCAGCCTCAGGATGATTTTAGTGAGGAGACAACAGGCAACTTCCAAGACTGTGTCAGTGAGCAAGAGGTATGAGTTAACTCTGAGAGGGTAATGTGCCTGTGAGGGTGATAATACTACCAGGGTGATAAGTGAATTGCACCCTAAATAATGAGATGGAGCCTGTCTTTCAAAGATCTGGAGGGAAGAGTATTTCAGATACAGGCAGCCTCATGTACAAAGGACATGAGGCAAAGATGATCTCAGAAGGTTTTAGGAACAGGAAAAAAAGTAAAAGGCTAATATGGCTGCACTCTTTAGGACCCGATATGTTTAAGATCTTGATTAGTCACCTCTGTTAGAATTCATTCTCAGAACATATCAGTAGGCAGTTGAAGGCACTGTTTTAAAAAATATATCACAGAGGAAGGGGGGTGGGGAGTGGAAGCTGAGAAGGTGGATTTCTAGGGCAGTGAAACTACTCTCTATGATACTATAATGATGGATATGGATCATTCTATATTTGTCCAAACCCACAGGGTGTTTAACACTGGGGGAACCCTAATGTAAACTTTGGTCTTCCGGCGGTAACGATGTGACACTGAGGTTTATCAGTTGTAACAAATGTACCACTCTGATGAGAGGTGTTGGTAATGGAGGAGGCTATGCATGAGTGAAAACATGGAGAACTGGGAAGTCTCTGTACTTGCCCCCTCAATTCTACTATGAACCTAAAACTTCTCTAAACACTAAAGTATTTTTTTAAAAACAGGTTTTAAAAAAGCTCTGTAGATTAAAAGGGATTTAAGAGATTTTGTTAAGAAGCATCTAAGGATGCCCTGTTGAATGACAACAAGGAAGAAAGTGACTAGCTTGTCAGGATGAAGGGTACATTTGGGGGGAGGCAGGGAGATGTGACTGAGACAAGGCACACAGAGGACCCAGCCAGCCAGCAAAGTGGTTTCTTCATCTGGGTGGGGTTCCAAGTGCGTTTGACTTAAAATAATTCATTCACTAAGTTGAATAATCTTCAGAGCGCCTGGGTGGCTCAGTCAGCTAAGTATCTGACTTCAGCTCAGGTCATGATCTTGCAGTTTGTGAGTTCAAGCCCCACACTGGGCTCTGTGCTGACAGCTCAGAGCCTGGAGCCTGCTTCTGACTGTGTCTCCCTCTCTCTCTCTGCTCCTCCCCCACTCATGCTCGCTCTTTCTCTCTCTCTCTCTCAAAAATAAATATTAAAAAATAATAATTTTAAAGTTGAATGTCTATATGCTCTTTCTGTATGTGTCATTTATTATAATAAAAAAGGTTTAGACAATAAAGTATATTCATTCCATTTTTTAAAAAGTGCGTTACAAGCATTCTCTCTCCTTCAGTCCTTACAACAGCCCTGCTAGGGAGCTACTCTTTTCCTGTTTTAACAATGATCGGGAGACGTTTAAGCTGCTTGCCCAGGGAAGTGTATACATTTAATAACAGAACCAAGATTCAAATTCAGGTCTCTGAACCCAAAGTTCTTACCAATGTATACTTCCTTTCATTGTACACTCAAAAATAATAGAGCACATTTTACTAGAAGGTACTGATATATGCTCCTTGGGAACCCATGGGGGCCATCAGGGAATTAGGCTTTAGGGACTCTCGAGCCTGAGGAGGCCACTGTCACACATGGCTCAGCCAAAAAACAGTTACAAGGCACTCTCTTGTCCCCTCCATTCCCTTCTCTGCAGACCCTCCCCAAGTCAGTGGCAGAGAATGAGGTCCATCCTCTCCCCAGGCTACCTTCCGACATAGACACCATTACACCGACACCGGCCTTCGCTCTGTGCTTCCAAAGACTTTCAAGGAAGAGTCAGGATAGTGGACACCAGACTGTCAGTCTGGCGTGAGAGGGAAAATGTTGGAATTCTGACTCTGTCCTTTCCTTTTACTGCCTCTTCCCCCACGACAAGTCTCCAGGAATACCTTCTCCTTTCCCAACCTGCTTTATACTTCCTGAGCCACATCTCGAATCCCTCAGCCCAGTAGCCCCAGTGAGAAAACTCAATCCCTTCGCTGAGGAAAAAGAGCTTCAGTCTCTTGGTCCCTGCCTGCATTTTGCAAACCTGAGCGATGTTTTGGATTCAACTAGATGTTCAGTAGGACTCTCATCTGCTCAGTCAGCAAGTAAATATTTACTGAGTGCCTACCATAGGCTGAGGACTCTGAGGGTCTTAGTTTCAGCTTCAGCGTTGGGTTGGGTGGATGTAAATACTGTATTCAGTCTTCCCACCAGAGAAGAGGTATGGATGATTCCTCACGGGCACCTAAGAAGTGAGCACACCTCACCATGACACAGTCAATGTGATACACTCTCATCTAGAGGGAAGGATGTTTCTCCCACTAATCTGGCTTTGTTTGGCCCTTCTACCTGCTTAAATTTAAAAAAAAAACAACAAACAAACCCACATTTCTTGAATGTCCACTAAGCTCCAGGCACAATCGCTGGTGCTGGGAACAGCAGTGTAAACACGGGGCACTGAACTCGCTCTTTTCCAGCAGGGAGTCTGGCAGACAAATGGTAGAAGATTCTTAGCCCTGCCTGTTGGGGAACAGTGTAGCTTCTGCTGTTATTGTATGAATAACCTCTTTCCTGCCTGGCCGAGCCTGGCTTGCATCACCAGAGTAACCACCCAGCTGTAAATGCTTGCTGTAATGGGCAATAGTGCCAGCTCCTATTAAATAATTTTGATTCCAAGTTCCCTGGATGGTAAAGGGGAGGGGCTGCCACCTCTGTTAAAATCACAGAAGTTACATGGAAAATCATTTGAGCTCATTCCTCTGCTTAAACCCCACCCACAACAATTCCCCTCTGCCTAAAAGATAGCATCCAAATTCCTGACCTCTGGCTCTCNATCCTCTCCCTCCCTTATGTCAACCTCACCCTCAGTTGTCTGCAGATTTTGAACCAGAAAGGCACGCTTTCCCCTGCGCCTTGGACTTCACGTTGCCTGGCACACTTTCCCACCGAGCATGTTTGCCTGACAACCTCCTTCTCCTCCAGGCTTCACTCAGCCCTGTGACACTCAGTCACCTGTGACACTTGCCCTGCCCCCTGAGTTCCCCATCCTCACTGGGTTAGGGAGCTCACCTCTGCCCTCCCAAATCCCAGTCCAACCATATGAGCAACTGGGTCATGTCATCGGTGTGGCTTTTGCATGTCTCCACCTCACCCCCATCATGGTCTGTTTGTGTCTCCTTCTCTCTCTCTCTCTCTCTCAGGAACGTACTGTGTTCTCCTATATCTGTGAGTCCAGAACAAGCACCATGTTCACAGATGGTTTTGCTGGAGATGAGAAAGAACTAGAAGGGCAGAATCCCCATCACAACCCAACTACATCACCTGTGATGGTGTGCATATTAGAGTGTGTGTGTGTGTGTGTGTGTGTGTGCGCGCGTGCATGTGTGAAAGAAGAAAAGGAAAGAGAAGCAGATGTTGAAAGGGAAGGTGGGTTGGGGCGCCTGGGTGGCTCAGTCGGTTGAGCGTCCGACTTCGGCTCAGGTCATGATCTCATGGTTTGTGGGTTCGAGCCCCACGTCGGGCTCTATGCTGACAGCTAGCTCAGAGCCTGGAGCCTGTTTCAGATTCTGTATCTCCCTCTCTCTCTGACCCACCTCCCTCATGCTGTCTCTCTCTCTCTCAGAAATAAATAACACATTAAAAATTTTTAGAAAAAGGAAAGGTGGTCAAGTCCAATTCTGTGAAGTTACCAGTTTTCACATCATTGAAACCTGGTCATTATGAATCTCCTACATTTTCTCTCTGCTCCTGTCTCATTTTCCTATAGTCTAGTTTCTACCCAGCAGTTACCAGGATCTTTTTATTTTCTTTAAGATCATATCATTTTGCTCAAAATTCTGCAATGGCTTCCCATCAATGCTCTCACACAAAATATAGCCAGAGTCCCTACGATGGCCCTCCAGGCCTCATATGACCTACCCCCACCAACGGCCTCTGTCGCTGCTACCCCACTGGCCTCCTGGCGCCAGCTCGTCCCTCTGCAGGGCACCCTCTTCCCCCAGATGCATCAGTGTGAGCACACGTCATTTTCTCAGTGAAATCCATCCTGATTGCCCCCTTCAACACAACCCCTGAGCTGCCCCACCTTCCTGCCTTGCTCTGCTACCTTACCATTTTCTTTTTTTTCCATAGCTCTCTTCACTTTCTATCCTACCAGAACTTTCCATACATGTTTATTGTCTACTGTCTCTCTGTCTCATACCCACCCCCCTCCCCTGCCCAAGGGCCCAAGTTTTTGTCTATTTAGTGGTTATGCAGCACCGATTAAGCCACTCCCCCTCGCTGCTACTCAACTGTATTCTTCCTTTCTTTTGCTATTACAATATTGTTAAGAACAAAGCTTAGTACAGAAATCTTCACATAGATCTTCGATTACTTCTAAGAATTGAAGTTACTTGATTAGATGGTATATATTTGTAAGACTTTTTCTATGTATTACAAAATTGATTTCCTATCACACTTTTTGGATAATATGTACTTGTTGAGAAGGGATGTTACTCTCTGGTTAGGGGAAGTTTATAAATTTAAATGTATTATGTGCCCCAGCAATTCCATTCCTGAAAGTCTACCCAAGATAAATGAAAACCCATCTATACAAGCACATGTATATAAATATTCAAAGCAGCATTCTTCATAATAGCCCCCAAATGGAAACAACCCAGATGTCCATCAACATCTATGAGGACAGAAGACGAGGTATTTTCATACAATGGGATACTATTCAGTAATTTAAAAGATAGAACTATTGGCACATGCTACAATGTGAATGAAGTTATGCTAAGTGAAAGAAGTCAGATGCAAAAGACAATATTTGTAGGATTCCATTTATATGAAATATCCATAAAAATCAAATTTATAGAGGTAGAAACCAGATTAGTGGTTATCTCAGGCTAAGAGTGGGAGCAGGGATTAACCATAAACAGACACGAGAAATTCTTAGGGTTGATGGAAATGTTCTAAAACTGGATTTATAGGGATGGGTTTACAACTCTATTTACTAAAATAATTGAAATGCATACTTACAATGGATGAATTTTGTGGTATGTAGATCACATCTTAACAAAATGGAGAAGAAATGTAATCAGAGGGAAAGATTAGGAAGAAAATATAAAATGCACGCTGTGATTTTAAAAGTTTGAGAAACGTTTGAGATGTTGAGAAACAGTATAGCAGAAGGAAGGAAGGAAAGAAACAACATATATATTTGAAGGTCCCTTTTGTGATGGCTCGAGACTATTAGCAGATAGCCCCAATGGTAAATTCAGGAAGTAAGTCACCTTTCCCCAAATAATAATGAATTATGGTCTCTATACTGCCACCATGTGTCTTTAAAATAGGGACATGGGCCGATCGCATCTTACTTGAGTGAGCAAAGGCCCATGAGGCAGAAGAAACCAGGCAAAGTCTCTGAGCCAATTGTTAATTCCTTATTTCAAGGAAGATTTTATGAGTTTTAAATGTTAAAATAATAATCATTATAAAGCTCTCAACTGTGGCTTCTATGTTTTCAAAAGGAATGAAAAAGGGAAACTACCAGAGTGAAGTGGCTCTGTGGTGGCATTTCTGAGCAGGACTGGGTGGGGAAGGGGGCTGGTGGTGGTGAAGCTACAGAAAAACTCATCCCAGAGAGAAGAGAGAAGTAGGCAGCAAGGTCATACCTGAAGGCCTGGAATTCTTCACTGCACACAAAATGTGAATGTTCAGTACCGTGCATTTTAAGGACAGTATTTTTTAAATTATATTCATGTAGATTGGATTTATGTGAAGTTCTGTAGCAATGAGTAAAACACGTAGGTCAGATTTCAATAAGTGATTAGGGTTACACATCATTTTTCCTGTTTATATTTCACCAACCGGGTGCCTTGTGATGAAAACCATAAGCAGAGTTATGAACATGTTTCTAAGGCAAACTCGGGCTGTGGGCTGGACCAGGGAACCAAGCGGCCTTAAGCATCCCCAGGCAGGATGTAGAATAAGGAAGGGTTGTCAGCTCCCAGAATTTCAGCACATTTGTCACACCCTCAGACTCAGAGATGGGGGGGAGGGCAAGGAACTGAGAAGAATCAATGTGATTTCTTCCCGGTGCAGCCACAGGGTCAGTGGTGGGGACTGTGGCTGCGTGGTTTATGGTGGAGAAACAGGGAAATCCAGTGACTCAGGGACCACGCGGCCTTGCCTTATTCAATTATGTGTGAGATTGCTATTGCTGTGTAATAAATGACCACAAACTGAAAGGCTGAAATCGACGCCCATTTCTTAGTGCAGAGTTCTGTAGGTCGGCAGTCCAGCATGGCAGGACTCAAGTTAAGGTGTTGGGTGTGCGGTGTTTCTTTTTGGAGACTCTAGGCAAGGCTCTGCTTCCAAGTTCCTCCCGGCTGTTGCTCAAATTCAGTTCCTTACTGTTGTAGAACTTAGATTTTCATTTCCTTGCTGATTGTCAGCTGGGCTCACTCTCAGCTCCTAAATGCTAATAACCACACTCTTTTGCCAGGAGGAGCCAAATCCTTTTTAAGGACTGGGTCAGGCCAAACAGGGATAATCTCTCTATCTTAAGGCCAATTTATTTGGAACCTTAATTACAGTTGCAAAATCCCTTCAGAGCAACATCTAGATTAGTGTTTGAATACCTGGGAGACAGTATTTCATACACTAGGGGCTGGGAGTCTTGAGGGCCATTTTAGAATTCTGCTGGCAGCAAATTACTTAGGAAGGATTCTCCGGTCTAAGTGATCTTCAGGCCCTGGCGGTACCAACCCCTAATGGATGTTCTCGAAATTGGTGGGCATTGTTTTGCTGCTGTAGTGATGGAGTTCACTACAGGTTCCACTGGCACTTAGTGTCCAGGGCCAGCCTGCCGGATGACAGCCTCACACAATGAGGAACCGCATAGGATCCTATAGTCTCAGACGTCTCTCCGGGCATTCAGGTCAGTGAAAAAGCTGTGTAACTTTCTGAACTTCAGTATATTTTTTGCTCAGTTTTTGCACTAAAGTGTCCATAAATGCACTTAGGGAGTATATTATTTCAAGAGAAATAATGTAGCTATTCTGCTGGGGACTTTAGTAAGATTATTAGCCATTTTGGAAATTCACATGACCAATACAAAGGCTGCTCATGGACTCTGAACTGTCTACATGCCATCCCTGCTTCCAGCTGAAGTTGTGGCTCTCCTGTCTCAGTGTTTTTATGTTAAATACAAGTCTCAGCCTACTTCCTGCCTTCTACTATAGCATCACCTAAGCGTTTACCTGTTGAACATGTATTTCTTTTCTGTTTTCATTATTACAGTATAGCTGACACACAATGTTACATTAGTTTCAAGTGTCGACGTAATGATTCAACAAGTCTACACATTATGCTCTGTTCACCACAATGGAGCTACCATCTGTCACCTACAACTGTGTTGAGTGTATGTTGCACCTTTTCCCATACTTTCTTTCTTCAAGTTGCCTTATTAAGGTTACATGTGTAGATAGGTTATATCAACTATAAAGTCTCAGGATAGTAAAGGGAGCATTACAACAAAGTGGTTATAATAAAGGGCCATAGGTCTGCAATATGTACTTGATGACGCTGGGATTGGCCAAGAAAATGAGCAGTGGAGCTTCTGATATATAAACTTGAAGTGATATAAGGGACTTCTAATTCTTTTATTTCTTTAATGAAGAAACTAATCCCCCCCCCCCCAAAAAAAGGGATTTAGTTAATGTCACCCAACTAGCTAATGTCAATGTTGGGACTAGACTCAGTACTTGTAATATAAGTGTCAAATGAGTCTTTATGAAACTACTTGAAATAAAATTAACATTGTTTACCTGAAGTGTTAAGGAAAATGCTTTCCTAAAGATCTAACGATACGATACAATTAATTCCACTATTTTCTAATATTAAGATCGATTTGGAAGAAAGGTTTTACTAGATGCAGAATTGATTATAGAATTGGTTACCTCATATCGATTGTACTTGGGATAATATCTAACTCATCATTGGCAGATGAGGTATTTATTTAGTGAACTTGTGATTTGAACGTATTACTACTTATTTTTATTTATTTTTTCTGATAAAAATAAATAGAACCTGGGTAAAATTATGAATAGCCTAACAAGCAATTCAGAAGGCTGGCTTTCGCCAATATATATCAGGACTGGTTAGTCCAGCCCAAAACATTGGCCCAAAAGGAAGCCCAAGCCTATCATCCTGCTCCATTTACCCAGAAAGGCAAAGACACCAATAGCAATTGGTTTTTCTTCCCGACTCAATTTTGTTCAAACTTACTCAGCTACCAAATTGCCATACGTTTTCCTATGCTGCCACCTACTGGAGACAAGAAGTATAGTTTTGAATAAAGTTTTGTCTTTTATTCAATGTATTTGGATGTGAAATCGAGAATTTAGCCTCTCAATTTGGTCTTAAATATCCAAATACTAAACGTTTAAAGATTGTTTTCTCTAACGCCTAGAGATACCTTCATGTCAACAAAAGCAAACAAACCTATGAATCTCCATTTGCAAAACACTTCTTCTGTCCTTAGAAAAGATACAGTTAAATCCTCAGTCCCTTCTTTAAAATCCCTACTACAAGAGGGTAAATACATTGATAGTATTCATGTCTTCATGTAGAACGAAATGTACCTACCCCTCTCACTGCAAAGAACAGGCACCAATGGTCTAGGAGCCATGGTTTAAGATAACTTTTAGGAAAACTTGTTTTGGAAACGGTGCCTCATCCCAGAAAATGAGGTCTGACTTGGCAATGAGCAGAAAAGAGCACATATTACCTTAGGATTTAGCTTGGGGAAAAAAGAAAGAAGAATTGAAAGAAAATAGCTGATGATAAAAATATAAACAATAGTATCTACTGTATTCTAGGCACATCCCCAAGAACCTCAAAAGTCTTTTCATGGGATTCTCACAAACCTATGAGGAAGTGCTGAGCCCACTTTACAGATGAGGAAATCAAGTTCTGGAGGCACCCAGCTGGTAATGGAACTGATCGCACAGGTTGCTGCTCTCAAGTACAAAGCTATGCTGTCCCACTGATAAGCAGCATTGCCCGGAGTTAAAGCCAACGCAGCCCCCAACGCAGCCCCGGGAGCAGTGTAATTGATTTTATTTTTAAAAAATCACAGCCAAAAAGAGCCTAAGGAAGACATGACAACTACATGATTTGCAGTCTCCTGGATGGGATTCTGGAACAACAAAAGAGCATTAGGTGAAAACTTAACAAATATGAATAAAGTATGACTTCGCTTAATAGTTTATCCATATTGGTTCATTTACTGTAGTAAATGTATCATATTAAGGTTAAGATTTTTTGTAATGTTTATTTCTGAAAGAGTGTGCACACGAGCAGGGGGAGGGGCAGAGAGAGGGAGACACAGAATCTGAAGCAGGCTCCAGGTTTTGAGCTGTCAGCACAGAGCCCAACTCAGAGCCCGAACTCACAAACCATGAGATCATGACCTGAACTGAAGTTGGACACTTAACCAACTTGGCCACCCAGGCACCCCAGTTAAGATTCTTTTTAAGCCCGCTTTTTAGAGAATGATTAACACTATGGAAAACATCTGATTCCTAAGAATTAGGAAACACATTCGTATAAAATTTGATTTTGAATCGATTGAAGACTATCGATTGCGTTCATAAGCAGTGAAAGGCAACCATCAAAAGATTTAAACTGCCCAAATCCAGAGATTTTGTATTAGGAGAAAACATCATCTATACTGTTTACTCTGCTGAGACTTGTCTACTTCCCTTTTTCCTTTCCATGAAGATTCACTTACACACACACTCCTCAACCCTGTATTAACAGTTTATGTCCATTAGCACAATTACTCAAGCCTGCTCTCCATGTACTTAGCCCCATGTGGCTTAACTTAGCTTGATAAGCTAAGATAAATCCTGTGGGACGGCCCTGTCATTCCCATTCTACAGGACTGCACCAGACCCTGGCTGTAGGCAAATCACAGCAGCACACCCTGAATGGTTAAACCCAAACCACACCTTGTTCCTCAGCTAATGCCAAGTCAAAAAATCAAACAGGCAAACAATTTAATGCTATTATACCAATGAGTTAAGATCACATCATTCAAGGGACAAAGAAAGTAACTCTGCCAAATTAGCAAGTCATTATTTAACATGACAAGCTGTGTAGGAAATTGAACATGTTCCAAATATCTGAGGTTTAGGAGAAATAAAGATGATTATTTTAAGTTCTAAAATAGCCTCATAATGGGAGCGCCTGGCTGGCTCATTTGGTAGAACGTGCAACTCTTGATCTTGGGGTCATGAGTTCGAGCCCCACCATGGGCGTAGAGTTTATTTAAAAATTAATTAACAAAAATAGCCTTACAATGGGGCCCATAGAAGACAGAAGACTAAGTTTATAAGTTCCACTGACTTCAATCATAAAGAAACTTGAGAGTAACCAGCAGGAGCTCACTGTAGATTTCTAAGTCCTAGAGGAAAAAACTCAAGCTTTTTTATTATGAATAATATGGTAATTTTATAAAGCTTGGAAAATGAGAACATAAAGTTAAAATAATCCATAATCTAGAGACAGGAACTGACCCAAGTTTTTGAAAAATTACAAATTTCACAAGGTCGCGCTGCCAGGGTGTTGGAAGAGGTGATTCAAGTATAAGGTC
This sequence comes from Crocuta crocuta, assembly GCF_008692635.1. Taxonomy (NCBI): domain Eukaryota; kingdom Metazoa; phylum Chordata; class Mammalia; order Carnivora; family Hyaenidae; genus Crocuta; species Crocuta crocuta. The sequence goes on from NW_027529426.1 coordinate 2,502,435, forward strand.
CTAAAGCTTAAACTTGATTTGCTTTAAGTTGGGTCTATCTATGCCCAGCAATAATCAATATTGTGGGCTCTTAGAGCTAGTCTGCTTGGGTTTGAATCTCAGTAAAATCATTTCCTACCAAATAACCTTCAGCAAGTTGCTTAAACTTTGCTGTGCTCTAGTTTTCTATTTGCAAAATGGGGATAATACCAACCTCATATGATGACAAAATTTAATTTGGAATATTGTTAAAAACTTAGCTATTATGGTCTTCTCTAAGCACATTTGTATCCACATTTATAAAACTATGTCACTCATTTCATGCATAAATATTTTTCCATGTTTTTGGGTCTTTCAGACAGACCAAGTATTATACTTAATAGATGTGTAACTTAAAGATGTCCTCAGTTGGACATTTGGGGTGTTAGTTTAAAAAGGAACATGCTTAACATCAGATGGCTTTGCCCTTTGAAAGCACTACAGTCATCTTCAAAGTCAAAGACTAAAAACTTTTTTTTTTTTAATTTATTTCTAAGAGAGAGAGGGAGAAAGCATGAGCAGGGGAGGGTCACAGAGAGAGGGAGACACAGAATCTGAAACAGGCTCCAGGCTCTGAGCTGGCTGTCAGCACAGAGCCTGACGCGGGGCTCAAACCCACAAACTGTGAGGTCATGACCTGAGCCAAATTTGGACACCCAACTGACCGAGCCACCCAGGCGCCCCAAAGACTAAAAACCTTTTAAAGCAAGAAGCCAACTGGACACAGATCTCTGACAAATCCAAGATGTCAGTTAAGAGGGCTTGCTGGGGAAACAGGTGCACACTGCCTTCACATGGAACACAAAGTCAATGGAACCCCTTGGAGCTGAACATGGCTGAGACCTCGGGGAGAACAGTGGGGAAGATGTTGGTACTTGGAAGCTTTTAGAGGCACTTTCCCAACATCTTCACTATTGTGCCCAGTGTAATATCAAACAATGAAGATATAGAAGGGGGGGGTGTAATTCCTTTGCCCAAAGTTACTGAGAAACAGAAGTGAAAGTCAAAGACAAGTTTGTAAACCCTAAAGCCTAGGATACTGACTCCCAACCTATGCTAGCTACTTTTGGGTAGTCAGTCCACAATCTAAGCGCAGTTTCCCTAGTGAATAGTGGTGAGGCTTTGGACATGTAACCTAACCTCGGTGCCTGTAAAACTGACATTTCGCTGTGCCTCCAGGGGTGGGACCACCCACATCTTGCATAACCTTTCACGGTGTGGCATGCTACAGCATGTTAGTTCGGAATCATTTTAATAAATGTTTCTCATACACAAAGTATAAAGATTTACAGTTATGTTTAGTGACATAATCTATTTCCAGAGGCCAAAAGTGACTTTTTTTTCCGGCTCATGTTAAGTAGGAAGAGGCCTTGATTTGCTTCCTTTCCCGTAAGTCCTTTTTGTAGTAATTGTATAGAAGTCACACAATAAGTTAGAATTCAAACCACATCCCTCTGGCTTCAACCTTAAGCAATTAGAATTATCTCAACCACTGTATATTTTGTTTTCCTGTTTTGTTTTTTTACATTAAAAGGAGGTCAATAGTAGTGATCATTTTCCTCTTAGGACCCAAAATACCTTTCACCTGGAAGTTGAAATCAGAAGTGTTACCACCGTAGAAGAATCAGGGATGAAAAATGTAAGGCAACAGAGACCCAAATTATCTGAACTTGCTGGCAACAAAGCTTTTCTATGAAGATCACAGTCAAAAGCATGGAGTTTCTTCCTCACAGACCTTAGTTCCTTTAATTAGTGAGAATCAGTTATATTCAAGTATCTACTGTTGAGAATATCATTTATTCTTTAATGCAAGTCTACGCACTATATATTTAAGTAACCTTATCTGTAAAATAGTAAGGCTTAACAACAAATGGCAGACATGTTTTAAAAAAAAAAAAAAGCCTAATTTCTGAGAAACAAGGAATTGCTTAACAAAAAGCCCCTACATTTATAAGGTAGGTCAAGTAGGTGGGGAACCAAATGAATAGCTTTCAATGACCAATGCTACAACAATGTGAACAAAATGTACTATGGGATTACAAACCAGAGTACAAAGTATCTGTGATTTCCTACTGATAATTGAATAAATAGGAGAGAAGAGATAAATCTCCCTTGGAAGAAGATTCCAAATTTATACATCACCCTCAAGGAGCGCATAATTCAACTCCCTACTCCAAAAGTATGGGCTGTGCATAGACTTCCTTCCAGAATGTATAATATGAAGGGAAGGCGGGTGGGAAGTTAACATTACAGTGAAAATGACAAATGCCACCTCAGCCAAGCGATCAAGGTCAGTGCCAACAGTGATAAATCCTTTTGATATTGTAGATATACCCTTTATATGAGGTGATGAAAATGGCAACTTTATCCCTGTGGCCTTTCTCCCCCAAACACAAAACCCTAGTCTAATTATGAGAAATACACTGGACAAAGCCTAGTAGAGGGGCAGCATGTAAAATATTTATCAGGTACTCCTCAAAACTGCCAAGTCCTCAAAACCAAAGTCTGAGAACTCATCAAAGCCAAGAGGAGCCTGGACATGACCACTAAATGTAATATGGTGTCCTGGATGGGATCCTGGAATAGAAAAACGGCATTTGGTCAAAACTTATAAGAATCTGAATGAAGGGGCGCCTGGGTGGCTTAGTCGGTTAAGCGTCCGACTTTCGCTTGGGTCACGATCTCGCGGTTCGTGGGTTCGAGCCCCGCATCGGGCTCTGCGCTGACTGCCGGCTCAGAGCCTGGAGCCTGTTTCAGTCTGTCACTTCCTCTCTCTCTGACCCTCCCCTGCTCATGCTGTGCTCTCTCTCAAGATAAACTCTCTCTCTCCTAGAAATAAATAAAACATTAAAAAAAATTTTTTTTATAAAAAAGAATCTGAATGAATAAACTAGGGACATTAGTTAACAGTAGTATCAGTTGTTGGTTATCCGTAACAGATGTTTCCTCCTAATGTAATATGCTAATAGGAGAAATGGATGAGGAACATATGGCAACTCTAATAGCTTCTCAATTTTCTGTAAATCTAAAATTGGTCTAAAAAATAAAGTTTAAAAATCTTTTAAGTCTACAGATGTATACAGTAATACAGATGTACAGACAGGAGCACCTGGCTGGTTCAGTTGGTACAGCATGCAACTCTTGATCTCAGAGGGAAGTCTGAGCCCCACACTAAGTGTGGAGATTACTTAAAATATTGAGGGGCACCTGAGTGGCTCAGTTGGTTAAGTGTCTGACTCTTGATTCCACTCAGGTCATGATCTCATGGTTCAGGAGATAGAGCCCCACACTGGGCTCTGTGCTGAGAGTGCAGAGGCTGCTTGGAATCCTCTCTCCTGCTCTCTCTGCCCCTCCCCAGCTCATGCTGTGCTCTCTCTCAAGATAAACTTAAAAATAAAATCTGGAAAACAAATGTAGAGGAAAACAGTCTGGAGATATGCTGAACCAGTACTATTTTCAGAGTCCTACCCAGGCTGTAGGAATTGCTTCTGTGGAAGACCTAAATGTATAACACTAGGAACAGAAGATGTATTGGAGGGGAAGGTAAAGAAGAAAATGGGGGCGCCTGGGTGGCTTAGTCGGTTGAGCGTCCGACTTTCGCTTGGGTCACGATCTCGCGGTTCGTGGGTTCGAGCCCCGCGTCAGGCTCTGTGCTGACTGCCAGCTCAGAGCCTGGAGCCTGTTTCAGTCTGTGACTCCCTCTCTCTCTCTGACCTTCCCCTGCTCACGCTGTCTCTCTCTCTCTCTCTCCTAGAAATAAAAAAAAAAAAAAAAAGAAGAAAATGAAAACCAGTTTAGGCTCATCCCTTAATCAGCAGAAAAGTTTTATTTCTGTTAAGGACAAACAATTAAACCACATCCAAGGCCTTAACTTTAACAGACACAAACCAAAGTGGCCATTTAAAGCGTTAGCTATTGAGGTACAATACATACTAGGGCACAATGCTTCGCCATCTGAAGCTTCTATCCAACTTTGCTCGATCGACAGCTGAGCTCTGCTAGTGCCTGGGTGTGGTTGAGGGTGAGAGCGTATCTGCACATCCAAAGGAGAACAGCTGTGTTCCACAAGTACTGAAGCATTTTAGACTGCGTTGTGGGGACAGGTTTCACGCTGAAGGGAAGAGGGGTGAGAAAGCTGCCCCTCCCCTAGGGCATCAGGCTGCCTTGCAGAGCGCCACGGCAGAAAAGCGGACCTCCCCTTGCTCACGCTCAGTGAATTCTCTGCAGACCTTGGCAGCGTCCTGCAAGGAGAAAGGTCATTAATATCCAAGCGGCGGCAGCTCAAAATGAAGTTTCAAGGAGAAAGGAACAGTAAGGTTCAGAGGTCACCCTGATCGGCTTCAAACCTCCCATTGAACTTGAAAACCAGGGTTGACTTAATAAAAAAAATCAGGTGAGGGGAGAGACAGGAACCCACAACACAGACTTGACTTTGGAAGCTTTGACTTCTTTATTACCTCCACCAAATACTCTGGGCTTCTCCCACCTTGTCCCTGGTTTTGACAAGAAAACACCACCACTAGTGCTCTTTTCCTCAAAGAAAAACAAGATAAAAAATGGATCCTCTCTCCCACATAAGGGAGCAGAAAAGTTCCCGTAACTCGAAAATTCCAAGTAGACACAAATTTCTTTCAAGTGAACATTTCATAAAATAGCCTGGTTTTCCAGGTGCAAATGATGAATTCTTACTGATGGGAGTGACATGTGTTACTAGTTCTAAGGCCTAGATTACAAAGATTGGAAAGAGAAAATTGATGCCAATGTAGTTATTTACCAAATTCTACGGTTTAAAAGACTTGGCATAGTAAATGTCAATCACTGTTTAAACTGTAAAACAATCCAGTGAAGAGACAGCTCCACAAACCATATCCAACACGACCTTTAAGAGGACAGAACGAACAGTCCCGGAACATCAGCCCCCAAGGTCTAAAGCCAATCAACTCCGGGAGTTTGGCCTTTAAATGGCATCGACCACACCCAGAGTTTTGCTCCTACTTCAGAACAACTTGTAAGAACTAGAGGGGATTCTAGATTGACATCTACCTATTTTGTTCTCTATCAGAATTTGGAATATACTGATATTCCAGATGTTCCTTCCCCAAACTGACTTCCCTGGAGGGCCCATGATGATGAACGTTACAGATGTGTGTCTAAAGAAACAGCCATCCCCTCCAGACAACGAGCTAGGACCTCAATTCCTTCACATTCACAATTCTCGGATTAGGCTTATGTACTTTCTTAACAGTTTAGCAGTATTTTACTGTACAGTTTAGACAACCTAAAACAGCTTTAATCACATACACCAGCAGCCTTATTTAGGATAAGAATTTTCACTAAGATATTAGTTTATATTCCATTTAATTTTAAATGAGATTCGAAACAGTTTTTATTGTTTTAAAACAAAGTTTTACCTTCCCCATACCTCACAAATCCTACTAAAACTAACAGTTGTAAGTCTCCTCTGGGACGCACATTTTATGGTGCTCTTGGTGTTTGATAGGATAGTAAGTACCTTAGACCTTAGTAGAAGGACCAGTCTTTCCCCCAAATGGGCCATAAGCAGAAGTTCTGCCTCTGTTTTAATGCTGTCCCAAAAGTAAATTTGGACTCTGCAAATCCCCCTCAATTTTGCATTTCTGGATCTAGTTCTCATTCCTTATTACTGTTCCCATATAGCCCTGTAAATCCCAGAGTTAGCAAACTCGAGAAAGTGACCCTCCCACCTGGTGGCATAATCTGGTCCACTAGCACCTTCAGGTCATGAGGTTTACAATGTTCCAAAGTCAGGTCTTTTATAGAGAAAGGTAGTATAACAGTGGCTAATGCTTTTAACTCGTTAAAAGCATTCTCTAAAAGCTGGAAGTCACTTAGAATAGCATCTAGCACACAGGTCGGCAAAGTGAAGCCTACTGCCTGTTTTTACGAATGAAGTTTTAGTAGAATATGGCCGCACATTCACTGAGATGCGATCTCTGGGCTGCTCTGCAGCCATCACAGCAAAACTGGACATGAGCATCCCTCCTTTGATTGCACGTCACCTTACTGCGCTTCTCGGATACGCATTTTTACAAAGCAGAAGTCTGTGGCAACCCTGCATTTAGCAAGTCTCTTGGTGCCATTTTTCAACAGCATTCGTTGGCTTTGTGCTTCTGTGTCCCATTTTGGTAACTCTTGCAACATTTCAAAACTTTTTTAATTGTATTTGTTATGACGATCTGTGATTGGGGATTTTGACGTCACTGATGCAATTGTTATAGGGTGCTATCAACCACGCCCATACAAGACAGCAACCCTAATATAAACCTGTGTGTATTCTCCCAGCTCCGGTGGCCACTTTCCCCTTGTGTCTCTCTACCCTCAGGCTTCCCTATTCCGAGACAATATTGAAATTAGGCCAATCAATAACCCTACAGTCACCTCTATGTGTTCAAGTGAAAGGAAGAGTTCCACGTCTCTCACTTCAAATCAAAAGCTAGAAATGATTAGGCTTAGTGAGGAAAGCATGTCGAAAGCTGAGACGGACTGAAAGCTACATCTCTTGTGCCCAACAGTTAGCTCCATTGTGAACGCAAAGGAAAAGTTCTTGAAGGAAATTAAAACTGCTACTCCACCGAACACATGGATGGTAAGAAAGCAAAACAGCCTTATTCCTGGTATCGAGAAAGTCTGAGTCGTCTGGAAAGAAAACCAAACCAGCTATAACATTCCCATAGACCAAAGCCAATGAAGAGCAAGGCCCTAAGTCTCTTCAGTTCTGCGAGGGCTGAGGGAGGGGAGGAAGCTGAAGAAGAAAAGTTTGAAGCTAGCAGACACTGACTTAGTAAGCACGATGAGGAAGGCGCCTCCGTAACATCACAGTGCCCGGCAAAGCACGTTATCCAGAAGATCAGCTAGGATCGTTAACGATGGTGGCTACACTGAGCAACAGATTTTCAACACAGAGCACACAGGCTTCTATTGGAAGAAGATAGCAGTTAGGACTTTCTTAGCAAAAGTAGTCAATAGTTGTCTTCAAAGCTTCAAAGGACAGGTTCTCTTGTTAGGGGCTAACGCAGCTGGTGGTTGAAGTGAAGCCAGTGTTCATTTACCATGCTGAAAATCCTAGGGCTCTTAAGAAGTATGTTGCATCTGGGGCGCCTGGGTGGCTTAGTCGGTTAAGCGACCGACTTTCACTTAGGTCATGATCTCGCGGTTCGTGGGTTCGGGCCCCGCATCGGGCTCTGTGCTGACTGCCAGCTCAGAGCCTGGAGCCTGTTTCAGTCTGTGACTCCCTCTCTCTCTCTGACCTTCCCCTGCTCACGCTGTCTCTCTCTCTCTCCTAGAAATAAATAAAACATTAAAAAAAAAAAAAAGAAGTATGTTGCATCTACTCTGTGCTCTGTAACTGGAAAAACACAAAGCCTGGATGACAGCATATCTGTTTACAAATGGCTTACTAAATATTTTAAGCCCACTACTGCTAAGACCTACTGCTCTGAAAAAAAGATTTCTTTCAAAATATGATTGCTCACTGACAAAGCACCTGGTCAGCCAGAAGCTCTGATGGAGATGTACGATGACACTAATGTTGTTTTCATGCCTGCTAACAAAATGTCCATTCTGTAGCCCCATGAATTAAGGAGTCATTTCAACTTACAAGTCTTATTATTTAAGAAATACATTTTGTGAGGCTTATAAGCTGTCATAGATACAGATTCCTCCAAAGGAGCTGGGTAATAAATTGAAAACCTCCTGGAAAGGATGCACCATTCTAGATGGCATTAAGGACATTCCTGATTCATGGGAAGAGATCTAATGTCAACATGAACAAGAGTTTGGAAGAGTGGATTCCAACCCTCATGGCTGACCTTGAGGGGCTCGAGATGCAGTGGAGGAAGTAACTGCAGATGCAGTGGAAACAGCAAGGGAACAAGAAAGCGAAGTGGAGCCTGAGGCTGTGATGGAGTTGCTGCAACCCGAGGATGAGCAATTTCTTAAGATGAGGTCTACTCCTGGTAAAGATGTTGTGAAGATTGTTGAAATGACAAAAGGATTTAGAACATCACATAAACTAAGTTGACAAAGCAGTGTCAGGGTTTGAGAGGATGGACTCCCAACTTTAAAAGAAGTTCTATTGTGGGTGAATTTCTATTAAAAGCATCACAGGCTACAGGGAAATTGTTTGTAAAAGGAAGACTCAATGGATACTCATTGTTGTCTTATTTTAAGAAATCGCCCAGCTACCCTAACCTTCAGCAACTGACATCCAGATCGGTCAGCAGCCATCAAGATCAAGGCAATACCTCTGCTAGCAAAAACAGGTCAACTCACAGAAAGCTCAGATGATGGTAGGCATTTTTTAGAAGTATTTTTCATTAAAGTATGTACACTGTTTCAGACATAATGTGATTGTACACTTAATAAACCACACTACAGTTACAAGTTACACTAGAACACAACTTTTATATAAGGGGGGAAACTCAGAATTTCATTTGACTTACCTCATTGCAATATTCCCTTTATTGCAATGGTCTGGAACAGAACCCACAATATCCCTGAAGTATGCCCGTACTTGCAACAGAGCCAAATGCCACACAAAGCCGAAAATATTTTCTACCTGGCTCTTTACAAGAAGTTTACCAGCCCTTCATCTGCACACAGCAAGCACTCAGAAAACAGTAGTTATTAGTACAAATGAAGTATTTTTCCCTTAACAGCACTTTTTATTTTGTCACAGCGAAGCAACTTTACTTTATAACAGTAAGTTGATTCAATTCCAGAGACTTGTTTTCTGGGTGAAGGGGCCTAGGGTAGCCCTTCAGCCCTTGTCCAGAATTAAGAGGTTTCTGTAGTCATATATGGCAGGATAGCGATCCTAGATCTTAAGTTCTTAATGAGGCAAGTTTTGAATCTGCTTCTCTCGTCCTGTCACAGTGGACCAAGGGAGAAGAAAAAAATGGAAGCTGACTGCCTCACCAGAATCCATAGTACACTACCTGTACAACTGACCCATATCCAGCAGTTTGACAGGCATTAGGAAAGGCTCGGGTTGCTGTTCCTTGAGTCGTTAGCTATGATGGAATTTGACAAGAGAACAATGGTCACCTTAATCCCACGGGGAAGTTAAGTAACAGCTTTCATGCTAATTCTAACCGTAGGCTAAAGTCAGCACAAGAGACAGATTAGTCAGGATGCTCTGAAGGATCCTGTTTAAAACCATTTCTTATAAAAGAAGGTAGACAGGCTCAGTAACATAATCCTTAAACCCTACAGGCTGCTATTAACCCAAGTGGATGCTACTGGCTGCATTGAAAAAGTATTAGCACTTTAGATAATATAGTTAAAGAGGCGCGGGCCCCAGTCGAAGATGGGTTCTGAAGATTACCTGCAGCAGGGAGTCCTCTGAGCTGGTGCCATGGTTTACCGGAAAAGGCATTCGTCCATCTGCAACAAAGAAGCCCGGCATGTCAGTTTCCCTGCATATTTTCTGGCTACAGTGTTCACCCAGCCTAAACGGAAGTTTCAGATCCAAATACCACCATCACTCCCACAAAGGCAGGCTGGACAGAAGCAATGGGCTGGAAAAGAAGTTTCAAATGCTCCTAGATATCCAACCCGAGCAATTCTAATTCACAAGCAACAGATCCACACAAGCCCAATGCAGCCTTCCTAACAGAGAGGCCCATGCCCCATCTCCTGGCAGCAGCCCAGAGCAAAAGCCAAATGCTGCCTCTGAGGGACAGGGAGGGCGGAGAGCAGAAGGAATCCCTGGGATTGCACTGCCCCTCAATGACCACCAACCGGCCCCACGTCTGCTTTGCTTTTACTTGCTGGTAGGTGGTTCCTGACTTGAGACAACATGGCTACAAGTCTTCCCCCGTTAATTCAAGGGGGTGAGGGGCTTTCACAAGATGGATAAGCTTTCTTACTGCCGTGGACCAGCTAAGGGAAATGATACCCCTAAACATCCAAACTCTTTCCATACAAACAAGATCACAAGCATTTATACTTTTCCAGAAGCATTCCTTGTCAGGTTGCCACTGGCACCCCTACACCGGACATGCTGTACTGGAAGCTGGGAAGAGGAGTCTGACGTGAATGCCCTGATCTGGCACCGATTTCTTTACCGGTATGTGACTAAAGCCATTCCTTCTGTAGGTCACTGGGTAAGGGAAGTGCTCTGGGTAGGATACAGGAGTAAGTGCCCCCGTGAGAACACCTTGTTGTTTTGGCTTCCTAAACCAAGACACACTTCATAAACATACACAAAGTGCCACAAAGTCACACACCAATCCCGTAATAGATGGAACTCCTCTGAAAGAGTGCATGAAACTATACTGGGTTCCCCCAAATGGACAAACTTACCAAGTTCATAGAGATGGCCATCCACGTTGTTAAAGAGAATAAAATGAAAATTCACTTTGTCATCTACCTAAAGAGTCAAGAAATATTTTTGAAGATGAGTATTTATTGTAATACACATTGCATCAAAATATTTTTTCTTCAGCTTTACTGAGATATAATTGACCTAATATCGTTTAAGTTCAAAGTGTATAACGTGTTGATTTAATACACATATTCTGCAAGGATTTTAAAATCAGAGCTTAATTTGTTAAGTATAATGTGCTTGAACTGGTTTGCTTATGTACTACTTTAAACTAGTGTAGCGAACACGTATGACCTATGTAATAGACAATATTAGAAGACTCTTTTAATACCTTAGCTATGAAGGTAGATATAGCATAACTATCAGAACTCTTAGGACTTTTTACCAAGAAAGAAATTCAGGCTTAGGTAGGGTAAGTATGTCACTGAAGGCAAGACTAGAAAGTGGCAGGGTCAACTATAGTCATAAAGGCACTGATAACCAATGTAAATCTAATTAACACCTGACTGGAGGCCTCTGTTCAGATGAATGGTATATTTAAGCCTTCTAGAAACCATCAGTCCTAGCTAGTAACCTTACCCTTGGCCAACAGTCTGTGAGACAAGTATGGGAAATGCTCAATTTCCAGGAGGGGTGATACTCTCTTAGAATCATTTGGATCTAAACAAAAAAGCCATCAGTTTGAATTTACTCAAGACTATTTTACTGCCAATTCGATTTCTGGAGAGCTACACCTTTATGAACAGGTATAGTCAAAGCATTATTCTGGTAGAATCTTCTGGCGTTAATGGGCCTAGCTGGCCATGGGTGGGAACATTTGCAGTGTTCAGGTAAGAGGTTCTTGTTCATATTTCAGGGGAAACACAGATGGCCCCTGGGCAGCCTAGCCCTGATTCACATTTGCATGTATTTACCCGACATTGGCCTTCCTGGGCCACAGCATCATGGGCTGCCTGAATGGCCTGCAGGAAAAGAGAAAATAATTAGCACCAAAACCTCTGTAGGAATTGAAAACTGATGATCTAGGGGTTGTTTTCCTACCTCATTCTTCTCAAAGCATTTTGCTCTGTCTTCAGGGGACAGCTTCTCCGTTTCAGAAAGAAACTGTTTCAGGACGGATCCATCCTCTTTGGGGGAAAAAAAAAACAGTATAGTAGTGTAGACAAGACAGTGCAAATGGGTGCACATTTGCTGCCAACTTCAGCTGTCACGCAGCCAGCCATGCTCAGTGACTTGACTCTTTACTGTGGTCTCGGAGAGGGTGGAAGAGCCGTCCCTTCTCCCTCACCCGCCTTTGGCATCCACCTCTTTGTACTGCATTCAAGTCAAAGAACTCTCCTCTCCTCCAGGGTGCCAAGCCCTCTCCTGCACCCACTCCCTGCTAGCCCGCCCTCCTTTCCCTCCCACCTCACACCCCCCTCTCGTCTCCGTTACAGCGGCTATACGTTTGTAACATGTATTTGTGAGATGGGTCATCCCATAAAGGCAGGAGCTGTCGGGCTTGTGTGTCACTGGTACCCACAGCACCTGGCAGCACACAGTCCCACCTGGTACAACTACATTCTAGTCTAGTCCACAGTTCTCAAATCCAGAGGTTTTACTTCAGGGTAGAAAATGCAATCTCCATAGTATGGTTATCCAGATAGGCATTAACTTAAGGATCTTTTTTTAAACAATTTTTTAAGTAGGATTCACGCCCTATGCAGAGCTTGAACTCACAACCCTGAGATCAAGACCTGAGCTGAGGCCAGGAGTCGGGCGCTCAACCAACTGAGCCACCCAGGGGCCCCAACTTAAGGATCTTAAGAAGAAATGGAAAGAGCCTGATAGTCTGGTCCAGAGACAAAGAACCGGCTGATGGTTTGGTAAAAGCGTTTTGTCACTACTCAATATGGTAAATCTAGGAGACACTGAATACATAGCTAGAGTAAGAGCAAGATATTATTCAAAAGACTGCATTTGAACTGTCAGCTCTAAACTAAAACACATTTGTTTAAATGAAGACCATTTAAAACTTGGAAGTGATAGGAATCCTCTTTTTTTTTTTTTAATTGATTTTTATTTCTGAGAGAGAGAGAGAGAGAGAGAGAGAGCGTGAGCAGGGGAGGGTCAGAGATAGAGGGAGACACAGAATCTGAAACAGGCTCTAGGCTCTGAGCTAGCTGTCAGCACAGGGCCTGACATGGGGCTCAAACCCACAAACTATGAGATCATGACCTGAGCCAAAGTCAGATGCTTAACCGACTGAGCCACCCAGGCGCCCCAGGAATCCTCTTAACTTTATGAGGGCTAGGATTCAGATTACATCATGATCGCGGTTGCAAAGAATTACAGTATCCCTCTGACCTCCAGAGCACGGTACTCTAAAGGGAGACTTGCTGCAGAAGAAATAAAGGATCAAGCTACAATACTCTTTAATATGGCAAGTCAATACTCAAAAAAGTTAAATTCCAGAAGATTTGGATTCTTATGGCCAAACAAGTTGTTGTTGTTGTTGCTGTTAATTTCAAAAGCACCTGGGTGGCTCAGTCGATTAAGCATCCCACTTCGGCTCAGATCATGATCTCACGGTTTGTGGGTTTGACCCCACGTCAAGCTCTGTGCTGACAGCTAGCTCAAAGCGTGGAGTCTGTTTCAGATTCTGTATCTCCCTCTCTCTCTGACCCTCGTCTGCTCATGCAGTCTTTTCTCTCAGAAAAAAATTGGGGGAAAAAAAAAACATCAAAAGCATACTAGCAGTAATCTTGGTCACACTTACCTTGTTTCAAGAAAAAAGTATTTGACCTGCTACAAGCAACACCGTGGACTGTATTAGCTGAAATTATTTAATTCTTAGCCATTCCCGTCCATGGTCTAAATCAGGAGCTGGCAAACTACTGTACCTATCTTCGTATTATTGGAAAACAGCCACATCCGTTGGCTTACATCTGGTCTATGGCTGCTTTTGAACTACACAGACAGGAGACCAATGGCCCTCAAAAACCTAAAAGACCTACTCTTATCTTTTAAGAAAGTTTGTTGACCCTTGGCCAGTATCATACATTACGCCACGTACCTTAACATAGCTCAGTGCTATTGATTGTGCTTTGGACAAACTTCAGGGCGGAGACTCCATTCTCCTATATCCTCCCCACCATTCACTGGAGAGGAGCTAAAACCTCCAAACATGACTTTGTCCACAGCTGGATCCTCCAAGGTTTTGAGCTGCTGCTAGCTTCCCTGAAGTAACTTTCACATCTTTGTCCAGCTGTTCTAGGCTATTTTGGCTCCCCTGTTGCTTAAGAGACCCAGAACCAGTAGAGATAAGTTCTAGGTGTTAGTATCTTATGGCTTATCATCTCCAATTCCTCTGAATTGTTGAGACCTGAAGAGGGGCACACGAGAATCACAACCACTGGCTGTCTGCAAATCGAAGAGCAGAGGCAGTACAAAACTGTGTCGCACTCCCTTTTCCCCTCTAGGTGAAGAAGCTAGACCAGGCTTCTTGGAAAAGGAGTTTCCTTCCCTCAAGAGAGAATCAATGTTAATTTGCCTACTGATTATAACTAGAGAAGTAGGTTTCAAAACAATTTAAGGCAAAGACATTGCAGGTAAGACCCCTGGGGGCTTTGGAACGACAAGTTATGGTGAACTAGAGGTCAACTCCAGGAGGACTACCCTCAACACCCACTTACCAAACTCAAGTTTGTCCTGGTTATTGGCCACTGCATGTATGAGTCCGACGGTACCGCAGGAGTTCCCGATGGTCTGCTTCATGAAGTACACCTTAGGACTCACTTCCTGTCCCTTCAGTTCTTCGATCTGTTTTTTCCTGAAGTTCTCATGCTGTGAATATAAGAAACATTTTTGTATCTCAAAATGAAAATGCAAAGAACTAACAGATGGCAGCACAGAGAGTTCTACCACCTAAATGGAAACCCAAGTGGGATGTGTGAGCGGGAGCCTCGGTCCTAGGTGTTGGCCAGTGCCCAGAGAATGGCCTGTCTGCCTCCCACACCCACGTCAGCCAGCCCGTGGGGTTCGGAGAGGCTCTGAGACTCCACCCTAATGCTGCAGTGCAGTAATGGCCTTGGACATTGCCCAAGGATTGGTCTAGACACCACTGCAACCTTTTAGCTTGAATGGGTGGTCTTGAAGAAAAACACACAAGTTCAGTATTTTCTTCCTTAAACACCACTAATAACTATATTTCACCTAAGATCCCAATCAAGCTTTGGTCAGTTTTAACGTCCAATAAACACACCAGCCAGTCTGTATCTTAGTATTCTTTGAAGTTCTATTGTGTCTGAATGTACTTCAAAAACAAATGCAAAACAAGACTTAACTGCTGAAAGGAGCAATTTTTTAAAAATTACTCCCTCATTCTTTTGAAAGGAAAGACAACTGGTCTAGGGTTCTGGGCTGTGACTTCACAAAATCTTCTCATCCTACAAGAGCAAGATATGACACTTGTTTGTCCTTGCAAACTACAGTTTGAGAACAGATTAACAATGTGGGGTGGGGGCGCTCATAAGAAATCAACAGATGAGGAAGACTAGAGATAGTTGCCCTCCAAGAATCCATTTGCTCTTTGGACAGTAATTTAGTGGGCTTGTCTGGACCTTTTGTTAATGAATTTTAGACCTTAAAAGTAGGACTTCTCAGTTAAAAGCAAGGTGCCAATGGTACAGAAACACTAATTTCCCATAACCAGTTTAATTTAGACACGATATCAGATTTCTAATTCCAATTGCCTTTCATTACTGTACACATACCTGAAGCTTAAGCCTGCTCAAGGACACACACCACCAGAGAAATAAGAGGTCTTGTTCCACCACCGATTTAAGCTCCAACTAATAGAAAGTTCTAGCATCAAAGATCTACCTCATCTTTGCAACATGTTACTCATGGACTTAAGGGTTTTCACTTTTCTAGGTTAAGGTCTTTTTAATTGGATAACACCATTCTTTAGCTGTTTGAGCTCTTGCATAGAGATACGTCTGCAAATATTGCATTATCACTTAAAAACTAATGTTTCAGAGGTGGTCCAGTTAGGATTTCATAATCGTCTCTTAGACAAAAGCAGATGCTTTCTAAATTAACATCGGCTTGTTTAGAAGTCAACATGGAAACTTCAGCTTTTCTTTTAATTTATTTCAGTATTTAGCCTAGTTGGTGTTTTGTGTCATGGAACAGGTGCTCAATAAATCTGACTGCCCCAGCTGGAGCTGAAAGAGTATGAAGTATCGAGCTTGTCCAAACCAGAACAGTTCTTTAACAAGAGCCGCTTGATCCTGCAAAAAGCAAGCAGTGGGCTTTTGAAAGACAAACACGATGCACCACTGCCTCCCAGAGGCCTTGCCTGTGATGCTGCTCAAAACCTCCGAGTCATCATGGTTCCTCTAATAAGAGAGCTCCTCGGAGAAGCTCAAAGGAGAGAGGAGATGGTGTTTGATTCAGTCAATAGGGAAGCTAATTTGACTTGCAATTATTTAGCAGCCCTGTTCTACCCAACAATAAATAGCATGTCAGTGGGATTACCCTAATAGTTTTAATAAGGGTTTTTAACTCAAATTACTATGCCCATTTACTAGGAGGAACGCCTGGAACTTCCCATAGGGCTTTAATAATTTATGCTGAGGATGCTTCTAGAATAGCCGGCCTTAGCATGGTGCTTCAGTTAAGCTTACTGTGTTTGGAATGATGCCCCAAATGCTAATGTCCCAAGTTGTTAATGCAGATTTCACCACTCCCGAGAATCAGGGGTCAAGTGACACAATAGGAGATAGACAATGCCATGCCAATTAGTGGGATTTCATACATCGCAAGACAACAATGATCCCAGCTACCTTTTTATATCTGATGCTCAGTCTTTGAGGTACATACATCCATGCACACTTGTAGGAGGAAGACCATCTAAAGGGAAATGAAAACGTGTTTCCAAGACTGCTCTAATACCCACCTATTGCATTTAGCTACAAGGTCAGAGAGGAAAGAGGATAAAGAGGCGTGGAAGGAGGTCCCCACACAGGAACCATACACAAATGATCAAGTTTTTGTTGTTGTTGTTGTTTTTAAGTATATTGGGGAGGTTAAAAACCAAGTGTGCATGTTGTAGGGAGTGGAGGGATGGGAAGAAACAGGAGTCCACTGGAGACCCAAGAGTAGGGATTCAAGAACCTATTTTGTTCTCCCGTGGTCTAGGCAGGCCCACCCCCCTCCATTTTACTGCGAGCTGGGAGTCTGAGAACCAAACAATAAACTGACAAGTCACAGCCCTTAAAGGGAAACAACCAGCCATTCCTTGGAGTGGAAGGCTCTGAAAAGCGTAGGTTCAAGCTAACTTATGAGTAGGATGAGCTCTTTCTCTGGACTGGATAACTGACAGAATGGAACGGAGATGCTGCTTCTCTTTGAAATTTAAGGCAGTGCTGAATGGACCAGCGAGGAGCCAATAAATTCTGTAACAGCCAATGAGTAGGGAGCATGACAGGGCGGGCTTCTCACCNCAGCCACCCCCAGACCCCGGTGCAGGGGCGGAGGGAGGGCGCCCGGACTGCGCCCCAGCCCGGCCGCCTGTGGAGCGCGCAGGACGCCGCCGGGTGCCTCCGCCTCGGCGCTCCCGGGAGAAGGGGACAGAGGCAGCGCGAGACGCCACTCACTTTGTTCAGCATCTGAAAGGCAAATGCAAAGAAAAAATGCAAAAATAAAGCCAGTCATCGATGCAGCTACCTGGCGAGGGCGGACCCTCGGCCCTGCGCTCCCCGGACAACGGTGCACCTGACGCTCACCTCGGGGTTAATCTCCATCGGCTTGA
>NW_027529426.1:2519750-2562695 GCF_008692635.1 Crocuta crocuta
CTTCCAGAACCACAGGAGGAGCCACTACCCAGAAGAAGAGGAAAAACAGCAAGCGGAGCCGCCCAGGCTGCCGCTATAAAGCGCCGGCCTGACGCACTCTAGGTGCCTGCGCAGGGGGAGCAGGGGCAAAACCAAGCGACGGGGAAACGGTCAGTCGCTGCCAAATGGGCACGAACCCCCCCATGCGCCGCGCTGAGTGGTACGGCCGGGCCCCCAAACCTTGCAGTCTCACTTGCTGGTGAGATAATCTGGTGGTTGTGGAGATGGTTTTTGTTGGTGAGTGTTCCTTGAGCCTATGGAGCAGTCCTTTAGATGGAGTCTAATTTTTTTTTATTGCGAAGTTTCTGAAAACCTACCTTTCTTATCATCCCAATTACCCGAGAGCTCGGGGTTTCTGAAACGTTGAGGAAAAAAGCCCCAATTCAACAGGTATATATTTCGTATGAATATAAATATATGTCTCCCACATCTTGCAGCAGTTTGCATTTGACCTTAGACAATTCATCCTCCATGTTAAATCAAGCCAGTGTCGAGCTTCGTTTTTCATTGATTGCCTAGAATAAAACAGTCTGGAATCTGAACGATATTGTATTAGTAATGCTGATGTAATGTGACTCCCAGGGAAGAATTGGTCGGTCGCGGGGAAGATGTAGAAACCTGGGGGGTTGTGACCGTCACATAGCACGGAAGGCAGGCCATCAGCCTTTCGGAAACAGATCCTGGGGAAAGACAGGTATGATTTCTAGACAAGAAGGTGTAAAAGGAAACGTATTTTTAAAAGGATGGGAGGCTTTGAAAAATAAAATTCTGAGTTCACAGTGGAAGATTCACAATGAAGGAGAAAGAGAATGCAACTAAAGGAACCGCTGTTCTCTAATGATCTCAGGTGGGGCTTGTTTTTCCTACCAGCGTATTCAAAAGATGGAGAGAAAAAGCATATGCGGGAGAATGAATAAAAAGAGGGACAAAAATTTGCAAGAATAGTGTCAGGAAAAGCTAAACCTCAGAATGAAGTGGGGGTGGCAGAAACGCTGAGGAAGCAAGAAGATTGTTTTGTTTTTAAGTATGCTTTTAACAAAATAATGATAATGGTGAAAGAAGAGACCTACGATTTAGGGGGTCCAAGTTAATAGTTACAGAGAGAAGAGAGGGAATCTACATTCTTTTAAGTTACTATCTCTGCAGTGATCAGTGAACAGATCTTTTGCATGTCATCTCACTCAATCCTTAGAGTATCCAATGGAAAAACCTGTTACTAGTACAATTTTACAGATTAGAATTAGTGGCTTAGAGAAGTTAATTAGCTTATGATCACAAAGAGAAATAAAACAGAA
This sequence comes from Crocuta crocuta, assembly GCF_008692635.1. NCBI lineage: Eukaryota > Metazoa > Chordata > Mammalia > Carnivora > Hyaenidae > Crocuta > Crocuta crocuta. Next base: position 2,521,085 of record NW_027529426.1, read on the forward strand.
GTAAATCCTGGTAAATTGGGCTCTAGGAGCCCATTCTCTATCCAAGTTAACACTATATTCCACTTTTATCTTCTCCCATGTTTACCATCAGAAAAATGACCTTCACACAGAAAATGAGAAGTAAACATTAGTAAGAAGAATCTAATAGGTGAATTTTATGATATGTAAACTATGCCTCAACAAGTTGCTTTTTTTAAAAAACGAAGAAGATACTTGCAGGGTGCCTGGGTAACTCAGTCAGTTGAGCATCTGACTTTGGCTCAGGTCATGATCTTCAGGTTCGTGAGTTCAAGTGCTGCATTGGGCTCTGCTGTAAGCACAGAGCCTACTTTGGATCCTCTGTCCCTCTCTCTCTGCCCCCACCCCTCTCAAAAAATAAATAAAACATTAAAAAAAAGAGACAACTTGAAAGTCAAGACAGGCGATGTTTCAGTCTGTGACTCCCTCTCTCTCTGACCCTCCCCTGCTCACGCTGTCTCTCTCTCTCTCTCTCCTAAAAATAAATAAAAAACATTAAAAAAATTAAAAACAAAAAAAAAAGAAAGTCAAGACAGGCGAATAGGTGGTATAAGAATACCTGACTCTGTTGAATGAGTTCTTGCCTTTAGAGATGAATGGCATCCCAACCTACTTTCACTGTTCAACAAATACTGATTAAGTACCTACTCTGTGATGGGCACTGAGCTTAGAATTGGGGATGCAAAGGTGAACACACTAAATAAACACAGAACTTCTCTCCTGGAGCACTTATCAGTAATAAGAGTCATGAGAAAGAGAATAGAGCTCAGGAACTCATTACCTAGTGGAGAGGCTCAGGAAGGCTTCCTGAAGGAAGTGACATTCAGGATACGGGCTGATGGACAGGTGGAAGTTAGCAGATGACAGTTACTACCAAAATAAATAGTAACAATGGTCATGAAAACACTAGGGAAATCCCTGTGAAAGACATCAATTCATTCACACAACAAATGCGTATATGAAGGCCCTACTATGTGCCAGGAAGCATCAGAGCAATGAACAAAACAACTCCCTGCTTACAAGGAGATGCCAGAGACTGGACAAAAACAAATCTTATCCTGATCTTTAAAACAGGCGGGGGAGGAGTATATTACTGAAACTGCAGCCTGGGAGATTTGATATCAGTCATTAGCAAAATTCTAGGAGTCTTAGAAAAAATAGAATGGTTGCATTTAGAACAAGTTATGCCAGCCAGCACTTCTCTCCTTTTCTTTTGGGATCGCCGGCTAGCAGAACTGGCAAAAACATTTCCCATTGTATTCTTCATGCTGCCTGGGTTGGCATCAATTGATAACAGAGTAGAGGTGGTTTTATAGCTTACTTAGTTATTCTACCTTAAAAAAATTAAAAGTGCTGCCAAATGGAGGAATTTCAACCTGCAGCCACCTGGCAATGGTTTTAACCCTTTTGAGGCGGTTTTATTAGAGCAGAGGTAGAGCACATGCATGCATGCAAGAATAAACAATCTTGGGGTGCCTGGGTGGCTCAGGTGGTTGAGTTCTGACTTCGGCTCAGGTCATGATCTCGCAGTTGTGGTTTTGCGCCCCATGTAGGGCTCTGTGCTGACAGCTCCGTAGCCTGGAGCCCGCTTCAGATTCTGTGTCTCCCTCTCTCTCTGCCCCTCTCCTGCTTACATTCTATCTGTCTGTCTCTCTCTCTCTCAAAAGTAGATAAACATTGAAAAACAGAATAAACAATCTAAAAGGCAAAATTATGAGATTTAGAAAAATGAGTTCAAAATAAAATGATGAAGGGGCGTGGGTGGCTTAGTCAGTTGAGCATCTGACTTCGGCTCAGGTCATGATCTCATGGTTCATGGGTTCGAGCCCCGCGTTGGGTTCTGTGCTGACAGCTCAGAGCCTGCAGCCTGTTTCGGATTCTGTGTCTCCCTCTCTCTCTGACCCTCCCGTGCTCATGCTCTCTCTATCTCTGTCTCAAAAATAAATAAAACATTAAAAAAAATGAAAAAAATAAAAAATAAAAATAAAAAATAAAAAAAACAAAACGAAATTTAATAGGGATATTGGTAATGATTACACATCCCTATGAATATATGCAAAAACTTTAAATGGGTGAATGTATCTCAATAAAGCTGTTAAAAACTTAGTTGGGATATGTGTGAAGCTACTCATGCCAATTAGGATAGTACAGTTCATATTCACTTTTTCTTTTTTAATCTACCAGAATCTATGGTTACAAATGTATGCAATAATATGGGAAAATATCCAATGAAAAGTCAACATTTTGGTTATATTCACTTAAACATGAATACACATGGGACACCTGGGTGGCTCAGTCAATTGGGTGCATGACTTCAGCTCAGGTCATGATCTTGTAGTTCGTGGGTTGGAGCCCCACGTCTGCGTCTGTGCTGACAGCTAGGAGCCTGGACCCTGCTTCAGATTGTGTTTTCCTCTTTCTCTGCCCCTCCCCGACTCCTGCTCTGTCTGTCTGTCTCTTTCTCAAAAATAAACATTTCAGAAAAATGAGTACACAAGGGCAGGAACACATTTTTTTCAGTGACAGAAAAACATTTAAAAAAATCAGTTAACACACAGAATAAACATAGAATAGTCCTGTTATAGATGGAGAAACTAATGAATGAATAAGTCGTCCTTCATAAATAAACATGCCATTTCTGATTCACCAGCAGCAGGATTTCTTTTTATCATAAGTGTTATTTTTCTAGCAATAACGAAGGTTTGGGATGGACCCTTTAAAATCTCCCTTCTGAAGAGCGCCTGGGTGGCTCAATTGGTTAAGTATCCAACTTTAGCTCAGGTCATGATCTCACAGTTCGTGGGTTCAAGTCCTGTGTCAGGTTCTGTGCTGACAGCTCAGAGCCGGGAGCCTGTTTCAGATTCTGTGTCTCCCTCTCTCTCTGCCCCCCCCATTTCTCTCTCTCTCTCTCAAAAATAAATAATAAACATTAAAAGAAACTTTAACTCTACCTTCTGATAATTCTGATGACTTAACAGAAATTCAAATGTCTTTGGTAGATCATAGTATTGTAGGAGTCAGTCCTGAAGGCTCAAGTTTATTCCACCAGCACTTGTAGTGGTTATGCAAGCACCAAATTCCCTGTATTAAATCCTTTCTAGTTAAAATACTTAGAATAGTTTTGGACTCCCTCCTGGCATCCTGCATGATTTTAGGTGAATCACAAAAATGTAATAGTTATTTGCTGTAATACCTATCAGAAAAGCTATATGTTCGTGTATGTGTGTATAGTTAGAATGTCAAGTTTGTGATTTTACCTGTATTAAACCTTTGGGCAAATAGTATCATTGGTCTATAAGGATATTGCAAAAAGTATAGGAGCCATTCACAAATCTCAGTGATAGAAAAACTCTGCTCTAATGACAAAAGAGCTTTACTGGTTGAAGGGGTAGAATGTACAGTGTATTTATGAAGTCAGGCTACCCAAATATTTTGAGGAGTGGGCATTTCTACAAAAGTTACCCAAGGAGGGCAATGAGGAAGGCAAGAATACTAGCTTTTTTCTTTATACAAAGGACATTGTATTTGTTATCCTCATTGACTCCTCATACCAATTTTCGGATATCCATATGTCTACACTGATTTGCAGATAAGTAAACTTAGGCTCCAGAGAAGCTGTTTAACTTGTTGAAGTTTACACAGCCACTTAGTGTCTGAGTCTGGGGTTCAATCCAACTTCATTTGATTTCAAAACTTGTGCCTGTTCAACTCTTCTGCCTGCTTCCATCTACGGCCTAGCCCTAGGGATCTTGGTCATTACTACTAGAAATAAGTATGAAGTTCAGCCACTGAGAAGAAAGAACTGAAATAATTTCTGCAATGTCCAGGACCAGAGCAGGTCATTCGACCTTCTGATAAGCATTGCTCACTTGGAGGTCTAAGAGTCTAGTTTGAATTTATAATTAGCATGACATTAATAATTGACACAGTACTTCCTCAACATTTTTCAAGTTACTAGACAATTTCTCTGTCAATAATATGTCCCCAGAAGTCAGATTCTGACATCCAGAGATTTTAAAGTTAAAAATAACACAAAGAAAGATGATGTATAATGCAAATAAACTGCCCCACTTAGTTCCTATGGCAAAATCAATTTTGCTCCTGTTTTTTAAAAGCAATTCATTTACTGGGTACTCACAAGTATATCTGAAGAAAGAAAGGTAAATGTGAAGGAGGAGAAAAGAGGTTCTCATTGACGTACACCTTACATATACTCATATATTCGTTCAACAAATGTTCTTTGAGTACCTACTATGTGCCAGATGCTATACTAAGCTACCTGGGTTGGGGGTGGGTAGCAGATGATAAACATAAGGTATAAACAATGTTTCCTAGCTTTTTAAGATAAATAATCATTTTAAAGCTGCTTTTCAGGGGCTCCTCGGTGGCCCAGTCAATTAAGCATCCAACTCTTGGTTTTGGCTCAAGTCATGATCTCACAGCGCATGAGTTCAAGCCCCACATCTGCTGTGCTGACAGCAGAGAGCCCACTTCTGATCTTCTATCCCCCTTTCTCTGCCCCCCCCTCAACTTGTTCTATCTCTCTCTCCTCTCTCTCAAAATAAATAAACAAACCTTTTTCAAAAAGCTGCTTTTCAGGGAGGATGGGAGGGGAGTCCCAGAGTACCAAATGTATTCATCAATTGTAAGCATTGCTCCTTTTAAAAATGTTTAAACACTGGGGCGCCTGGGTGGCTTAGTCGGTTAGGTGTCCGACTTTCGCTTAGGTCATGATCTCGCGGTTCGTGGGTTCGAGCCCCGCGTCGGGCTCTGTGCTGACTGCCAGCTCGGAGCCTGGAGCCTGTTTCAGTCTGTGACTCCCTCTCTCTCTGACCCTCTCCTGTTCACGCTGTCTCTATCTCTCTCTCCTAGAAATAAATGAAACATTTAAAAAAAAAATGTTTAAACATGACAAACATGTGCATCTTAGAAACAGGGAAATACTTTTTGTATCAAACTCTTCACATTTAATTTGTGTTCAAGATAGCTAGCAGCTATTGCACAGCTTCCTCAACAATGAAATGAGGATTGCATGAACTCTTAAGAGTCCTCTCAGTCCAGCTTATTAAGGACCTTGAGCAGGAAAATAAAAGCTGCATAGACCAACTCATATAAAAGCTTGGGTTAAGTCTCCCTTCATCTCCAATTCCTTAATTTTAGCCATTAACTCCCCCCCATTTTTTTTAGCCAGTAGGCTTTTTTAATGTCACTAGGCTATGATAAACACGATTTATTAGCTAAAATCAGCTTCTGAAGTGTCCTTCAGAGCCATTTGTTATGTATTTCCTTTTACCAGGAGATTAGTATATGAGGAATATGCTAAGCAGAAAAAATTTAAATCTATAAATATGCCAGGAAGAAATGTTTTCTTGAGAACACTGCTGAGTCTTAACCTAACCAAGCATTTTTTTTTTTCAGAATCCTTAGAGTGAACAAATCAATATATAGATGTCTAGTGTCTTGGTCTTACCTGGACATTTAGCTTCAATGGCCTAAGAATATGAAACAATTTTTTAAAAAAAGAACATCTGAATAAGTCAAATTGGAAAAAAAATCCAAACCTCTCAACCCATAAATCCACCACCCTAAGAAATTTACAGTTTCATTTTTCCACCTTTTCCTGCCAGGTTTTGGCCATTTATGCTACCAACTCTGCTGGGTTCCTAACCAGAATTTATTCTCTTCCTCCTTCCTAACTGGCTGCCAACTGTCCTAACTCCAGCTCCATCCTGCTTTCTCGGACCCCAGCCCAAATCTATTTTCTTCTTGGGAAGATGAAGGGGGAGGAGGAGAAAGGATGGCCTGTCCTTGGACATCTTCATTGCTTCTTGGGAGACCAGCGGTATTTCAAAGTGTCCTATGTAGCGTTATTAGAAGACCTTCAGTGGAAGAGCCTGTCAGAGCACCAGGTCAGCCAGAATGCCAGAAGCAGATATCCTGTTTGTTTCTTTTTCTCAGCTGTGAAAGTGTCCCCAGCAGCCCCTGCTCCTTGAAAATGGGTCTTGTGAAAACTGACCAAAACTGAGCCTTATGCCTATCTCAAGAAGGGGATTCTCATCACTTAAGGAGAGTGGGAAGCACATTGTATGTCAAGAAGGAAAGAAAGAAATCAGCATTGTATCTCAAAAAGGACAAATTGAAGAAACATATTTATCTCTAAAAGGAAAAAGAGAAATAAATCCATGCTTAAATATAGGCAATGAGGGCTGCCTGTGTGGCTCAGTTGGTTAAGTGCTCAACTCTTGATTTTGACTCAGGTCATGATTTCACAGGTCGTGAGTTTGAGCCCCACGTTTGGTTCTTCTGACAGCTCAGGGCCTGGAGCCTACTTCCTGTTCTGTGTCTCCTTTGCTCTCTGCCCCTCTCCAACTTGCAGTCTTCCAAAAATAAACCTTAAAAAAAAATTTGAGGGGCGCCTGGGTGGCTTAGTCGGTTAAGCGTCCAACTTTCGCTTGGGTCATGATCTCGCGGTTCGTGGGTTCGAGCCTCGCGTCGGGCTCTGTGCTGACTGCCAGCTCAGAGCCTGGAGCCTGTTTCAGTCTGTGACTCCCTCTCTCTCTGACCCTCCCCTGCTCACGCTGTCTCTCTCTCTCTCTCCTAGAAATAAATAAAAAAATAAAAATAAATATTTGAAAAACTATAGGCAATGAAACTGCAGAATACCGTGAACAAAGAAAGGCTTTGTTTTTTATTTTTTTTAATGTTTATTTATTTTTCAGAGAGAGAGAGACAGAGACAGAGTGTGAACAGGGGAGGGGCAGAGAAAGAGGGAGACACAGAATCTGAAGCAGGCTCCAGGCTCTGAGCTATCTGTACAGATCCTGATGCGGGGCTCGAACCCACTAACATTGAGATCATGACCTGAGCTGAAGTCAGATGCTCAAAGACTGAGCCACTCAGGTGCCCCCAAAGAAAGATTTTGGAATCAGCCATAAAGAAAGAATAAATGAAAATGACACCAGTTTCCAATAGAAACCAAAGAAGCCAAAAGACAGTGGGATAATATACCTTCAAAATGTTGAGAGAAAATAACTGTCATCCTTATATTTCATATTTGGCAAAGTTATTTTTCAAAACAAAGAAAAAAATTATATACAAACAAGCTGAGTTAACTACCTCAAGAATATATAAAAGAAACTTCTAAACAATGTAATTAAACAAAGAAAAATTGATCCAGTAGATGGTCTGAGAAAAAGGATTAAAATAATATTCAGGGAAGGCATGTATGTAAATCCAAATAAATAGTATTTGTGTATAATAATAATATATAGTGTATAGTATTAATAAAAAGAATAGCAGTGGGGCACCTGGGTGGCTCGGTGGGTTGAGTGTTGACTACTGATTTTGCCTCAGGTCATGATCTCAGGGTCATGGGGATCAGGCTCTACCCTGAGCATTGAGCCTGCTTAAGATTCTCTCTCTCTCTCTCTCTCTCTCTCTCCCCCTTCTCCCTCCCTCCCTCTGCCATCTCCCCCACTCCTGCTCTCTCTCTAAAAACAAAATAAATCTGGGGCACCTGGGTGGCTCAGTCCATTAATTGTCTGACTCTTGATTTCAGCTCAGGTCATGATCTCATGATTTGTGAGTTTGAACCCCCATTAGACTCTGCACTGACTGTGTGAAGCCTGCTTGGGATTCTCTCTCTCTCAAAATAAATAAATGAACTTAAAAAAATTAAATAAATATTTTTAAAAATATAATAAAAATATAAAGAATAGCAGTGAAATACTGTTCTGCATAATAACACGTATGATGGGAGAAAGTACAATGAGAGTAAAAGTATTGAGAGGTCCTTTTATTATCTTGGCAGAAGTTAAGAAATTAACTTTAGATTTTGTTAAGTGAAATAATCATGATACCATCTCAAAGCAAATTAATAAAGAAAAGAAAAAATATGGAAGTCCAAATAATTAGGTAGAAATAGAGTGAGGAAAAATACATTTAACCAAATCCCCAAAAAGACAAGATAAGAGGGGGAATAAAGCAGAAAATACAGGACAATTAGGATTAACAAGATAATATAGAAAAAAGTCCAAATAAAAAAATAATATTAAATATAAATGGACTAAACTTAGATGTTTTATCAACTTAGATTTTTAAATTTTTTTAACATTTATTTATTTTTGAGAGACAGACAGAGACAGAGCAGGGGCAGGGTAGGGTCAGAGAGAGACACAGAATCTGAAGCAGGCTCCAGACTCCGAGCTGTCAGCACAGAGCCCGATGTGGGGCTGGAACTCATGAGCCATGAGATCATGACCTGAGCCAAGGTCAGATGCTTAGCCAACTGAGCCATCCAGGAGCCCCTCCAGTTAGATTTTTTAAATCTAGATATGTGCTATTTTTGAGAGGCAGTCCTAAAGGATAAGGATACAGCAAGATTGAAAGTAAAAGGAAGAGGGACATGTTTTCCAGGAAAAATATTAACCAAAGAAACCTAGTATAAGTATATTAATAACAGTGTAACAGATTGTTAAGAAAATGTATTATTTAAGATAGTCATCCTTATGATTATTTAGTTCACTAGGAAGATATAACAAGTCTAAAATTGTGTGCTTCTAAGTCCTCAAATGTGTAAAATAAAAATTGATAGGATTACAAGGGAAAATAGACAAAGCCATTCCCACCATGAACCAACCTTTCTCAATTATTTATAAGTCAAGCCAACAATACGGTGAGGAGTATGGTTCCTAGTTAAAATGCATGTGTGATTTTTCACAACTGACCATAGGCAATTACAAAGGCTTCGTCTGTCACACTTCNCAGGCCCCTCTGGCCAATCATGCTCTTTCATATACTGTATATGCATTTCCAGTCCCTGAGTCTTTATTCCTAGGTCTCTTTCTGAGCTCAAGGCAGAGGTCTTCCAGGTGCCCCTTCTGAGGCCTCCTTATGGGGAGCAGGGGAGGGAAAACCCTGAAGGAACTTCTACACAGGCTGACTCAGAATTTTTACCCCTGGCCCTTCCCCCACATCCTTACCATGATTGCAGACTCCACGACACTATTAGACTCTTTTGTTCCAGGGTTTTCTCAATAGTGAGATGGCTCCCACATCTGCACTGATCTACCTGACCTTGACCAAGGTTCCATCAGGGAAAATGCAACAGGAAGAGTCTGCATTTCCTCCAGTGTAACATCTTGCTTGTACCATAGCATTAAGTGAATAAAGGCTTAGCTCTTTCATTTCTGGCACATTGCTTCAATCAGCTACTCTGAAACCTAGCATCTCTCTCTCTCTCTCTCTCTCTCTTTACCCTCCTTTCTCTCTCTCTCGTCCATCCTAGCCAGCTGAGCTCCTGACACATAAGAGATTAAACAAATTCTTTTTGAACACTTCAACTAATGATCCCAATCTAATGAACATATATAAAACTCTGTACACAACCATTTTAAAATGTGCATTCTTCTCAAGCTTTCATGGAGTATTTACAAAGGTTGATTAAATGCCTAGTCATAAAGCATGACTCAACAAATTTCATAGAATCAGTATTATGCAGACCATGTTTTCTTACTGGTTTAATTGAAATGCCAATAATAAAATGATAAATGAGACCTATAAAATTGACTTTGGATATTAAAATGCATACTTTTTTTGATAAATCATTGCTCAAAGTAAAACTTATGATTGAAATTTGAAAATATTTATAAGTGAACAATAATAAAAGCTGAAATATCTAAATTTATGAGATGCAGTAAATGTAATACTTGATGGAAATTCATAATACTGAATGCTTATATGAGAAAAGAAGAAACATGGAAAATTAGTGAGCTCAGGATCCAACTTAAGGTAGAAAAAGAACAACAAAATAAATTCAAGGCAAGTAGAAAAAAGTAGGTAACAATGAGCTGAAATAGATGACATAGTAAAACACAATAGAGACAATCAACAAACAGAAGTTGGTTTTTAAAAAAGATTAATAAGGGAGGGAAACAAAAAAATTAAAAAGATTAATAAACTAGGCTATCACTTTGGTAAGATTTATGGAAAAAAAGAGATTGCTACACAATATTAAGAACGTAAATTGGGAAAACAATCATACACATTACAGATTTAAAAGGCAGTAAGAGAATACTATGAACAATTTTAGTCAATCAATTTGAAAACTTTGAGAAAAAATTTAAATATCTGGAAAAAACACAAATCCTGCCTTGTGAAAGGAAAGTAATTTAAAGTAATTAAAACTCTTTCAATGAAGAGATACTCAACCTTAGATGTTTAGCAGACATCCAAGAAGCAGATCGTCCCTTTCTTATGTACACGATTCCTGAGAAGGGAAAGGAGGGAATGTTGGCTGACGTTGGTGGAAAAGGCAGGGTAAGGCCTTTAAAAATGTACCCCTGGGTGAGCGCATTTCCCCCAGATCCTCATCAACCTTGTTATTTTCCTTTGGTTGTAGCCATCCTTGTAGGCGTGAGATGGTAGTATCTCATGGTCATTTTGATGTGCCTTTCCCTGTTGGCTACTAATATTGAGCTTCTTTTCATCTGCTTATCAGGCATTTAAATATCTTTTCTGGAGAAATTTCTATTTACTATAACCTTTTGGGTTAAAAAAAATTTTTTTAATGTTTTATTTACTTCTGAGAGAGAGAGAGAGAACACGGGCAGGGGAGGATCAGAGAGAAGGAGACACAGAATCTGAAACAGGCTCCAGGCTCTGAGCTGTCAGCACAGAGCCCAATGCAGGGCTCAAACCCACAAACCGTGAGATCATAACCTGAGCCAAAGTCAGATGCTTAACGGACTGAGCCACCCAGGAGCCCCTTACTGTAACCTTTTGAATCCACCCCAATAATAGTTGCTCACAGCACTCCACCAAAAGTTTCCGTGATACAGCCATGTTTTACTTCAAGAGGACTTTTTCGTCCTCCTCTTACTAGGATGACTAGCAGCATTCTGTCCCAATGACACTTCCGTCTCTTGGCATCCAGGATCGACACTCTTCCGGGATTTCCCCCCTCCTCCCTGACATTCCTTTTCTGTGACCGTTGTTATCTCTAGACATTAGATGGTCCCCGTGACTCAGAGCTTGAACCTCTTCTGTTCTCTGTACTCATGCCCTTGAAGACCTCATGCAGCCCAGGGCCTTAAATCCCATCATTATGCTGCAGACTCACAGATGTGTGTCTCCAGCCAGACCTCCCCTCCGGTTGCCTGTCCAGAGTCTACTCCACATGTCCATTTTGATGCTTTGCACCTAACTTGTCCCAGACCGACTTCCTCATCCTCTCACCAAACCTGCGCTTTCCATACTCTTCCCTGTCCAAAGCCCACCTCATTGAACTTTTAATTGCTCAGGCCAAAAACCTCAGCATCATGCCTGGGTCTTCTCTTTCAACCCCAAAGTTTGTCATCAAATCCTGGCAGCTCTATCTTCAAAACATATCCCGAACTCTTACCACTGAGAAAATTATAGGGCAGTCATTAAAAATAGCATGCAGACATTTTATGATTAAAATAAGGAGTGGAAAAATGGCATGCAAGTCTTACATTCAATACACTTTCAACAATGTGAAATATGCTTCTAATAAAGATTTGAAAGAAAGTCACAGAACTAAAATCCCCAAAATCCACAAAGATATTTTTATATTGTGCCATATTTTTCTTTGAAAATATTTATCCAGCTATAAAATTGCTGGAAAGATTTCAGTGTTTATAATACTGACAGATATTTGTGGAGTACAGTGCCATTTTATTTTTTAAAATTATTTTTGTATTTCAGAGAGAGAGAAAGAGAGAGCACACAAGCAGGAGAGAGGAACAGAGAGAGAGAATCCTTAAAAAAATTGTTTTTAATGTTTATTTGAGAGAGAGAGAGAGAGAAGAAAGAGAGAGAGTGTGCAAGCAGGGGAGGGGCAGAGAGAGGGAAACACAGAATTCAAAGCAGGCTCCAGGCTCTGAGCTGTCAGCACAGAGCCTGATGGAGGGCTTGAACCCACTAACCATGGTCATGACACTCATGAGCTGAAGCTGAACACTTAACTGACTGAGCCACCCAGGCACCCTGAGAGAGAGAGAATCTTAAGCAGGCTCTGCACTCAGCATGGAGCCCGATGTGGGGCTTGATCTCATGGACCATGAGTCATGACCTGAGCTGAAATCAAGAGTCAGGTGCTCAACCAACTGAACTACCCAGGTGCGCCAGCACAGTACCATTTTAAATAGTTCTGTGACATAAGTAGGAAAGGGAGCTCATTTCTGGAGGCCCACGTGTACCATATACTTTGCAAATTGTTTAGCAATATACTATCTCATTTAATTCTCTGACCCTTTTAAAAACACAAATTTGTTAAGGTATAATTGACATGCAATAAGTGTTTAAAATACCTAATGTGTAATTTGATAAGTTTTGACATATTTATGTATAAGATTATGGGCACATCCACCACCTAAAAGGTTTTCTTGCACCCCTTTATAATTCTTTCCCCCTGCCTTTCCCTGCTGCTTAACTCCCCCAGCAACCACTGATCTACTTTCTCTCACTGTGGATTAGTTTGCATTTTCTAGAATTTTATGTAGACAGACTCATATATTATGTAATCTTTGGCTTTTCCCAAACAACCTTTTTATGTCTTATTCACATCCATGGTTGAAGAAATAGATTCATGGAAGTTATGTAATAAGAGGTGGCCCTGGACTTGCAATCCATTTCCATCACCTCAATGTGTTGAAAGTAAAGCCTCAAATGGTTCAATTAACTGTCATACCAGGAAGTGCCGAAGTAGGACAGAAGCCTACTATGCCACATGTCTCCCCGTTATTTACGTCGCTATTGGAAACAACATTATGATGGCTTTTAGATTTCACTAAATCTGCATTTTCATAAGTCCCAGCTATGAACTCGACCTTGATGGTGGCCTTGGACAGAAGATCCAATGCGGTACATTCTGACAAAGCTTTCTTCAACACAATTTCTTTCAACTTGTCACAATAGAGGTATCTACCTTTCCTTGAAACTGCCTTCTGATTTCCATCGGGTTTTTGTCCTCTGTAGAAAAACACTTGAACTGTGGTTAAAAAGAACCACAGTTAGATCCCTTCCCTCCTTCCTTTCTCTGTTCCTTCTCCTCTCCCTTCCTCTGTCCATCCTTCCTTTTTTCTTTCCTTCCTTCCTTCTTTTCCCCTTCAGTTTTCTCTTTTATTTATTTATTTTTTAATGTTTTTTATTTATTTCTAGGAGAGAGAGAGAGAGAGAGACAGCGTGAGCAGGGGAGGGTCAGAGAGAGAGGGAGTCACAGACTGAAACAGGCTCCAGGCTCTGAGCTGGCAGTCAGCACAGAGCCGGACGCAGGGCTCGAACCCACAAACCGCAAGATCATGACCTAAGCGAAAGTCGGACGCTTAACCGACTAAGCCACCCAGGTGCCCCCACTGCGGCAAAGTTTTTAAGGAAGGACAAGGAACTGTGACAGCAGCCCTCATATCACAAATGCAAGCTGGAATGCTCTGGCGACAATATGTCAATATGAACATTCATTGATCCACAAGACCGACTTATAAGATAGGAAGCTGAAAAGGAATAGAAATCATCTTTAGAGCCTGGCTGTACATGCGTCATATTCTTGGACTTATGCCCAGTAACTCAGCAGAGTGGGGAGATTGAATTCTTGAAATGATGCTGCTGATAAGGGAGGGTTAAGTTAACCTCCACCCTTTCTCCTAAAACAATTCCAGATTGTAGATTTGCGTTTGTATTTATGAGGCCCTGAAATAGCATGTAAGTCTTTTTTTTTAAGAGACAGACCAACTGTACACATGGAAACTGGTGAATTTTTAATAGAGAAATAAACAAAATGTAACCTTTACAAAGAAATTCTTCATGACTTCTATGCTTGTGAAACCTGATTATCCTGATCTCTGATATTTTCAGGCTTACCTTCTACTCATTTTCATGTAGCATGCCAGGCCTAAGAGGTTATACACAGGGCACAATTTATAAGGGTGATGAGAGAGAAATAAATAATGCCTGTTCAAGGAAAGAAGTCAGTGTTTTCAGTTTAAAATATCCAATTGAAACACATGAAATCAAGAGAACAAAGGTATAAAATGAACATTAGGGTAAAAGGTGGGAAATGAAACGTTCTAATTCAGGCCAGATTTCAACTCTTTTGACCTCAGTGACATTTTATTCTAGAGATACCATTCCTGGATCTCTCTATTTTTATATGTCCTACATTCTATGAGCACAAAGAGTGGAGAAAATACAGAATGAGCTGGGGTGAGGATAATACCCACATATTTTCCAATTACCTTGACAAAGTTACTTCATCTCTCTGGACTTTTCCCATTGTGTAAAATGAGGCTGCTCACAGGGTGAGAAACAGGCTGGCTCCCAGCCCTTAGGATCTGTCTACTTAGAAAGAATGCGTGAAAGCAGACCCTGTGTCTCAGCCAGGGATTTGCCCTCTCTGAGGACCTGTAACTAGCATGGTTTCCACTTTTCTGGATGCTGCCTCCTCTCTCACTGGCATTTCCTTATGGCTGGGTGTCTTGGGTCAGATTTTAAAGAAGCAGAGCCAGAGAGAGGAATTCAGTGCACTCTGATTTATTGATGGTAAAATTACCCAGGAAATGCCTCATAAAGGAGGGGAAAGAGCCAAGCAGGGATAGGGTCTCAGGTAAAGGTCACTTGGCCTGATCCACAGGGGAAAAACTCCAGAGCATGAACCACCCTGCAGAATTGTCCTCCCTTTACAACAAGGCAGCAGCCTCTGTATCCCAGGGTCAGTCAGTTGTTGACTATGCTGTCTTGGTGGCCTGTTTGCTCCATCGTTGATGGCTGGCAGGTGTGGTTGGACTCAGTCAGTGGATCCCTCCACCTTGAGCACATTCCACATCTTCTTTGCTGTACAGTGGGTCTCCTAACTTTACTTGTGCTCCCCTTCCAGGAGGAATCAAACCATTTGGACGTCCTTGGATAGTAATGCTGGATGAAGCCCTCTAGACAGGAAAGGCAACCCATCCCAGGGATACATGGCTATTTCTATCAAGATAAACTGTGGGCATTCTCAGGACAGAAGAGGTTCAATATAGTCAACACGCTACTGCATGGCTGGTTGGTCTCCTTGCGGAATGGTGCCGTGTCAGGGTTCACCAAGGCCTTCAAGGTGCTAGACACCTCATGGTCATCTGGCCTGAGCCACACAATAGTGTCATTGCAAGAGATCACTGTGATGTGCTATAGGATGTCTAGAAAGTACAGATCTCTTGACACTCCATTATGATGGAATGTGAGAAAGGAAGCGTAGCCCTGGGGCAAGACCATAAATGTATATTGTTGTCAATTCCCTGGGACTACAAAATGTTTCTGCCCTTCTTTTTGAACTGGAAGAGAAAAGTGAATATCAATGACTGCATACCATGTAACTGAGGCCATATTAATCTGCTCTAACAAAGATAGTACACGTGACAGGTAGATGTGGTAAAGCCACTACTTATGGTCTGTAGTCATCTTCCGAATCCATCTGGCCTCTCTTGAGAGCAGCCCATGGTATCACTATCATGCATGACCATGGTGTTGCAAGACCCTTATTCCTAGAGACTCAGTCATTGAGTCTGAGTCTGAAGGAATTATAACTTCTCATTGGGGTACCCTCTCTTAGCCTCGTTGTTTTCTGTCCTTGATACCTTATCAGTTGCCCATCTATTTTGCCCCTAGGGACATTGTGTTCCACTATCTCAATAAACTTCTGCAAGTCAGACTGCCTCTTTATTGCCAACCTGACCTTGTTG
The DNA here is from genome assembly GCF_008692635.1 of Crocuta crocuta. Taxonomy (NCBI): domain Eukaryota; kingdom Metazoa; phylum Chordata; class Mammalia; order Carnivora; family Hyaenidae; genus Crocuta; species Crocuta crocuta. The sequence goes on from NW_027529426.1 coordinate 2,536,837, forward strand.
ATTATTATAACTGCAACCCCTGGCTATACACGTAGGAGTAGAATTGCTGGCTTAAAAGGTAATTCTATGTTTAACTTTTTGATGAACTGCCAAATTGTTTTCCAAAGCGGCTACATTATTCTATATTCCTACCAGCAGTGTATGAGGGTTCCAATTTCTCCACATCCTTGCCAACACCTGTTTTCCTCCTTTTGATTCTAGCCATCCTAATGGGTATCTAATTGTGGTTTTGATTTACATTTCCCTAATGACCAATGATGTTAATCATCTTTCAAGTGTGATTTGGCCATTTATAAATTTTCTGTGAAGCTATATCTATTTGGATCTTTTGCCCATTTTAAAAATTGAGTTATTTGTCTTTTTATTATTGAGTTGTAAGAGTTCTTTGTATATTCTGGATACAACTCTCATCAGATATATGATTTACAATTATTTTCTCCCATTCTGGGAGCTATTTTCCATGAGGTCTTCTAGCAGGGTCCTCACTGTTTACTGAGTACCAGGTAAATGACCGATAACATACTAGATGGCAGGAGTTTTCCATCAATAAGACATGTTTTCGGCCTTCAAGAAAGGTGGGGCAACACAGAATTGGGACACCTGGGTCAGCACCTGATTTTCCTCAGTCCTCTGGCCACTGCCCATCTCTCCAATGTTTCTAACCGCCCAATAGCTCAGTCCTGAACTCTTTTCTTTTCTAACTACACTCATTCTCTTAATGTTATTACCCATCTGTAAACAAATGATCCTCAGATTTGTATCACTATCTCAGATCTCTCCCCTCAGTGCCAGGTTCATTTATACAATTGCTCAGTTGACACATTCTGCTGTATATCTAATAAACATCATGAAGTTAAGTGACTATATCTAAACTTCCAATATTACTCTCAAAACTCATTCTACCCCTAGCCTTCAGTTTCATTAAATGGCAATCCTATTCTTCATCACTCAAATTAAGAACCTTAAAACAATCAGCAAAACCAAAAGGCAACTGATGGAATGGGAGAAGATATTTGCAAATGACATATCAGATAAAGGGTCAGTATCCAAAATTTATAAAGAACTTATCAAACTCAATGCCCCAAAAGCAAATAATTCAGTGAAGAAATGGGCAAAAGACACTTTCCCAAAGAAGACACATGAAAACAGATGTGTTAACAGACACATGAAAAACTGCTCAACATCACTCATCATCAGGGAAATACAAATTAAAACCACAGTGAGATACCACCTCACACCAGTCAGAATGGCTAAAATTAACAACTCAGGCAACAACAGATGTTGGTGAGGGTGCAGAGAAAAAGAATCTCTTTTACACTGGTGATGGGAATGCAAACTGGTGTAGCTACTCTGGAAAACAGTATGGAGGTTCCTCAAAAAGTTAAAAATAGAACTACCCTCTGACCCAGCAATTGCACTACTAGGTATTTATCCAAGGGATATAGGTGTGCTGTTTCAAAGGGGCATATGCACCCCCAATGTTTATAGCAGCGCTATCGACAATAGCCAAAGTATGGAAAGAGCCCAAATGTCCATCAACATATGAAAGGACAAAGAGGATATGGTACACACACACACACACACACACACACACACACACACACACACTGGAGTATTACTCAGCAACAAAAAATAATGAAATCTTGCCATTTGCAACTACGTGGATGGAACTGGAGGGTATTATGCTAAGCAAAACTGGTTAGTCAGAGAAAGACAAATAACATATGACTTCACTCATATGTGGAATTTAAGTTACCAAACAGATGAACATAAGGGAAGGGAAGCAAAAAATATATAAAAACAAGGAGGGGGACAAAACGTAACAGACTCTTAAATGCAGAGAACAAACTGAGGGCTTGTTAAATACATGTGAAAAGTTATGTTGAAAACATGACACTCTTAAATACTGAGAACAAACTCAGGTTTGCTGGAGGCGTTGTATGGGTGGGGGATGGCCTAAATGGGCAAGAGACATTAAGGAAGACACTTGTTGGGATGAGAACTGGGTGTTTTACATTGGTGATGAATCACTAGAATCTACTCCTAAAATCATTAATGCATTATATGCTAACTAACTTGGATATAAATAAATAAATACATAAAATTGTTTCCAGAATTAAAAAAAATATCAAGAACCCTACAGTCATCTTTGATTCCTTTTTTCCTCTCATACCCAACATTCCACTTGACATTAAATCTTAAAATCTCTACATTCAAAATATATCCAGATTCCAACAACTTGTTACCATGTCCCTCAGTGCTAATAGCTGGGTTTGAGCCGGTAACCTTTCTTATCTGGATTATTGCATCAGCTTTTTAATTCATCTTCCTGCTTCTGCCCTTATCTGCCTCGTACAGTCTATTCTTAATGTAGCAGCAAGAGTGAGTTCATTTAAAATGTCAGATCATGTCATTCTACTCATAACTCTCCCATGGCTTTCTATCTCAAGTAGAGAAAAAACTGGAGCTCCTGTATATTCTGTGAAGCCACTCATGATCTTGTCTCTCTCCTCCTACCTCTGCATCTCATCTCCTCTTACTCTCCCCCCTACTAACTCCACTCAGCCACACTACTTCCTCAGTCATATTCATGCCACAGGGCCTTGGCACTTGCTGTTTGTTCCCTTTGCCCTCTTCCTGAGGTGGCTTTATGACCACTTCCTTACCTTTCTCGGGTCCTGGCTCAAATATCCTTGTATCTGTCAGAGTTCAGTCAGGGAAACAGAACCTCTGCGAGTGTTGTAGGACAAGGGATTTATTATAGGAATTAAATCATATGTAGCTGTGGGACCAGCTGGAGACATGAAAGTCCAAAATGGTGACAGTCACTATCCAATTCTCCTGAAGTACTGATGCAAGACAGAGCTTGCCAGGAAATCTGAGAAGCCAAGAACATTCAGCCACTGAATTAAACCATGAAGGAAGAGTTTATGGAGAGATCTATGGAATCTGTTTCTTCTGTGTAGTTACAGCCTCTGTTAGTTTACAGCCAAACTCTGTGACTTTGCTGCCTTTCTAAACACATTTAATTTTCTTTTTAAAAAAATGTTTATTTTTTAGAAAGAGAGAGAGAGAAAGATCAAGCTGGGGAGGGGCAGAGAGAAAGAGAGAGAGACAGAATGTGAAGCAGACTCCAGGCTCTTAGCTGTCAATGAAGAGCCTGATGAGGGGCTCGATCGAACCCACAAACCACAAGATCATGACCTGAGCCGAAGTAAGACACTCGGCTCCCAGGTGAGCTAGGCAGCCACCCAGGTGCCCCTAAACATATTTAGTTTTCAAATAAAGACAAAGACAAAGACAAAGACAAAGACATACTTCTACTTAACATAATGCAACTACTTCTCAAGCACCTAATAGTGCAAAATTCCACTTTGTCCACATTAGTTATTTACATATATCCTTTTTCTTTTTTAGCTGAGTGAAGCCCCTCTTTGATATTCTGTAACATAAATCCTAAAATTGAAGGTCGACCGCTACTAACAGAAGTTAGATAGTCGGGAAATGGGACAGAGAAAAAGAAAATATGCACACAAATATATTCCTATCAAAGTAGGGAAAAATTCATAACTACTGCAGTCCTTGCTTCTGCAACTGATCATTTGATCATCATTCATATTTATGACTTCCTTCTTCTATTCTCATAAGCTGTCAGCATGGATTGAGAGAGAGAGAGAGAGAGAGAAGGCACTAGAGCAAGGCTAGAAGCCATGGGGATCTGAATCACTTTCTCATACAACTTATGCCTTCAGGATCTGCTAGAAGCCTTATCTAGACATACCGCTTCCATTTAATAATGGAGTGCCACTGTGCACATCCAGCTCTATGGCTTGATGGGTCAGTCAATACTCAGAGCATTATGACCCTTTAGTTTGAATAGTTTAGTCTTTGCTAGGGCCCACCAGCAAGCTAGAAGCTCTTTCTCAAAAAGGAGGATGGTTATACTCAGAGAGTAGCATAGCTTTGCCTAAAATCCTAACTCTCTGAACTGGGGAGCCAGCCAAAATCTCCATACAGCAACCCTATCAGTCACAAATATTTCGATCACCATGGATCTTCTGGGCCAGACAGACCAGAGGGCCACACAACTGTCATGGCAGGCTGGACCCATTGGAGAGTCATCTCTTTCTTAGTACTCCACTTGAAATGGGGAATCCTTTGGGTTGTTGGATAAGTGAATCAAAGCAGCAGTCTAAGATATTTATATTGCCTCTGAAGCACCCTAACAGGGGCACCTGGGTGGCTTAGTCGGTTAAGCGTCCGACTTTCGCTTAGGTCATGATCTCGCGGTTCGTGGGTTCGAGCCCCACGTCGGGCTCTGTGCTGACTGCCAGCTCAGAGCCTGGACCATGCTTCAGATTCTGTGTCTCCCTCTCTCTCTGACCCTCCCCTGCTTGTGCTGTCTCTCTCTCTCTCTCTCCTAGAAATAAATAAAACTCGAAGCACCCTAACAACACAAGGTATTCTACTTTTTCTCAGTGATAAGGGGACCATATGCGGCAACTTGTCCTTACCCTTGGAAAGGATGTCTTGACATAGCCCATGCCTCTGGACTCCTAGAAATTTCATTGAGGTAGTGGGTCCCAGAATTTTTGTGTTTTATATCCTACCATCTGGCCCCATTTGTCTACCCAAGATATCTAGGATGGTTACTATTTCTCTACTTGCCCACAGGTTCAATCCATGCAGATTGGTAAAGTCCAAAGCTCCTGCACCCTCCTATACCAAACCCTAAGTTCCAGGAACACTCTCTAAAGCTGCAATGAATGAATGACTTCTCAGGTCTCCAGATATTGATCGTACTCTCAATATTGGATGACTACTTCCTGTCTTCTCTTAGTAAATTTCTGCTCTTTCTTTAAGACAGAAATAAAATATATCCTCTGTAAAGCCCATACCTCATTCCTTTCTATTGTGCTCCTAAAACCTTCTTTTATTCCTTGATTATGCATTCATCGTGTTGTATGAGAATTACCTGCTTCCAGGTGAAAGCTCAATAGCAGAGTCTGCCCTCCTTCTCTCTTCTGATCTTGGCGTGCTTCAGTGTGTTAGTTGGAGCTCAATAAATGTGCATTGAATTAACTAAGCTTCTTTCCTAGTTGATTGCCTGCAAAGTGGCTGTGATCAGTACAGGGCTGAGCTATCTTAACTAGTCCTTATTTTGAATAATTAATATGCTAAATTTTCTTCCTCTCATACACTATCTTTCAGTTGCATTTATTACATATTTTATAATAAAAGTTGATACATGGTAATGAAATCCCCACATCCCCATTCCCACAAAAATTTGGAAATAAGAATGTACCTGATAATTAAACAAGAAAAAAGAATTCACATATCATGGATGTAATTCACCTTATGTTGGAAGGAGGCCAAGGTAGTGTCTGTAAATGTGCGATGGAAGAATGGGCTTGTCCAAAACTTCAGGTTAGGCCACTGAGAGGTCAAATGAAGGAGGCAAGATTGGAATCTGATTATGATCAATATGATCCTAAGATAATGGCTCTAAGAAACCATGGTCTGACGTGGACAAGGAAGCTCCAAGAATCAGAAGCTGGCAAGACCCTTTCCAGCCCTGCACAGATGACAGCCTGACTCTACAAGGGAGTGCTCTTGTTACCATCACACAAGAGCATCAGGCTGTCGGAACCTCAGATCATTGTGCTCTTGGCCACATTGTTCTCACCCTTATTCCAATTCCTTTGGATCTAGCAAATGACCTAGCTGCAACTGGGCTTCCGTCATATCACACAGGATGCGATAGCTGCAGTTCTTACTATAAATTAATAAGTAAACTCTGAGTGCGGCGAATATGAACTATTCTGACCAAATCAAGCAAGTCTCTGGGACTAAAAGCTAAGACTCTGACCCAGTTTTGGCAGTCAGCCTGCCTTTGCCCTGGTACCTTACCTTCTTCTGTACCTTCCCCCAAACCACCTCAGGTACGACCACTTCCCAAGCATTTGTATCTGCTTCTCTGTGGGCTCCCTTTGGACTCACAAAGTACCTTATTATGTTACTTTCTTTTAAAAATATCCATTTTGTCTCTCCTTTAGATCAGTGTTCTTCAAACATTTTTGGCTAGCATGGACCATAAACAATGTACCCCCCTCATACATTTATTTAATTGACATAAATTTTTTTATCATCAGCTTAAATTAGTGCAAAGAATATAATTTCTGGTACTTTAGACATATCAATAAAGTTTACTCTTTTAGTTTAAAATTTTTTTTTAATGTTTATTTATTTTGAGAGAGAAAGATGGAGCGCAACCCAGGGAGGGGCAGAGAGAGAGGGAGACACAGAATCTGAAGCAGACTCAAGGCTCTGAGCTGTCAACCCAGAGCTGGATGCAGGGTTCTGACTCATGAACCAAGAGATCATGACCTAAAACCGAAGTCGGACACTCAACCAACTGATCACCCAGGCACTTCAAGGTTTACTCTTTTAAATGTATCCAATGGAATTAAATGTCATACCCATTTGATACTCACTATCATGTATTTTTAAAATACTTAAGCCAGCTGTTCATTAACATTTTACATTGTTCTTTTTTGCTCTTTAGCTCCTATTTCATTTCCAATTCTCCTGGAAAATTATCCTAATGAAATGTATTTTTATGTCTAAAACTCTTCTGTTTATCATTCTAGCATAATTCTCTGCAATATAGAAATTTAATTTTATCCTTAGTTCTTGTGACCTAAGTCTTTAAATATTTGAAAGTATCTTCTAGTTCAGATTACTATTTTTATCAGAAATTATTAATCAAAATATCATAAATATGTTACAGATTTTATGGATAATTATTAAACATAAAGAGCAAAAAATATTTTTGGATAAGGCTGCATTTAAAAAATGAGTTTATGCATTTGTGGATGAATAAAGACACTATTACTGCTAGGAGGTTTGTAATAGCAGCAATATTAATAGTAAACACTCTTGTCCTACTATTGACACAGGGCTTAACATCAGTTCCATTTTTATTTTTCAGTGTTATAGATAAAGCCCTGAGAAACTTTGTTCACGTAAAAAAAACAGATGGGAACAGAAAGAATTTTGTTGTAGCCATGTCACTACATTTTTTACTCCATCTAAGTTATATGCCAAAAATCATACAAAGATTAGATTCGGTCATCTAATAGCTGACAACTTCGTTTCTTCCACCTCCAGTTTTGTTAATTGCAAAGAACTGGACCCAGTGAACTTGTAAGATGATCCAGTCTCCATAGTCTTTAGCTAAGTCGGCACCATCGGCAGCGTGTTGAATTGTACTTTTGCTTGGTTTTGCGCTCGAGGCAATGCAGTAGAGTTAGAATCGGTTTGCAGAGATGTGTCTTCCTTCCGTAAAAGAGGATGAAGAGTGAAAGTCAAAAGGGAAGAGGGGGAAGGAGGACCAGCCTGACACAAATAAGCATTTGGGGCAGGCTTTTAGGAAAGAGTTTCCCCCTCCTTACTGAAATTGCTGTAAGGACTGGGAAGTAGAAGTATCTGTGCTCATCACAGAGCTCCTGCTTTGATGTCCGGACCCTGGTTAAAAGAATTTACCCATTTCAATTTCTTTCTTTCTTTTTTCTTGTTGAATTAATTTCTCCTAATTTCTGTCTGTGTTTTCTCCAGTCTAAGAGAATTGGACAGATCTGGAGATAACTGTAACCAACTAGCGAGATGTGTAGTAGCCTGAGGGTACTGAGGCTGTTTTCTTTNACCCTGGTTAAAAGAATTTACCCATTTCAATTTCTTTCTTTCTTTTTTCTTGTTGAATTAATTTCTCCTAATTTCTGTCTGTGTTTTCTCCAGTCTAAGAGAATTGGACAGATCTGGAGATAACTGTAACCAACTAGCGAGATGTGTAGTAGCCTGAGGGTACTGAGGCTGTTTTCTTTCATTTTTTTTTAAATGTTTTATTTATTTCTAGGAGAGAGAGAGAGACAGCGTGAGCAGGGGAGGGTCAGAGAGAGAGGGAGTCACAGACTGAAACAGGCTCCAGGCTCTGAGCTGGCAGTCAGCACAGAGCCCGACGCGGGGCCCGAACCCACGAACCGTGAGATCATGACCTAAGCGAAAGTCGGACGCTTAACCAACTAAGCCACCCAGGCGCCCCACAGAGGCTGTTTTCTACATGTTTAACAAGTGTAATTATTTCGTATTACTGGTTCGTGTAGTGGACATCAGTTGTTTCTGCCTACTCATAATTCATTCCCCTTTCACCAAGAACACATGATTTTGTTTACTGAAATAAAATTACCTCTGACTCTAGGGAGTTGTTTTTTGTTTTGTTTTGTTTTTTAGTGTATTGTCAATGCATCACTACAGAAAAAGACAATGACATTTCACAAGAACTTTTCAGACTTGGTCTTTGATAACTTTGGCAATCTCTAAAGTTTAGAAATATTAGTTATGGAGGGGCCCTTGGGTAGCTCAGTCAGTTAAGTGTCCCATTCTAGATTTTGGCTCAGGTCATGGTCTCATGGTTCCTGAGATCAAGACCTGAGTTGGGCTCTGTGCTGACAGCATGGAGCCTGCCTGGGATTCAATCTCTCNCAACCCAGGGAGGGGCAGAGAGAGAGGGAGACACAGAATCTGAAGCAGACTCAAGGCTCTGAGCTGTCAACCCAGAGCTGGATGCAGGGTTCTGACTCATGAACCAAGAGATCATGACCTAAAACCGAAGTCGGACACTCAACCAACTGATCACCCAGGCACTTCAAGGTTTACTCTTTTAAATGTATCCAATGGAATTAAATGTCATACCCATTTGATACTCACTATCATGTATTTTTAAAATACTTAAGCCAGCTGTTCATTAACATTTTACATTGTTCTTTTTTGCTCTTTAGCTCCTATTTCATTTCCAATTCTCCTGGAAAATTATCCTAATGAAATGTATTTTTATGTCTAAAACTCTTCTGTTTATCATTCTAGCATAATTCTCTGCAATATAGAAATTTAATTTTATCCTTAGTTCTTGTGACCTAAGTCTTTAAATATTTGAAAGTATCTTCTAGTTCAGATTACTATTTTTATCAGAAATTATTAATCAAAATATCATAAATATGTTACAGATTTTATGGATAATTATTAAACATAAAGAGCAAAAAATATTTTTGGATAAGGCTGCATTTAAAAAATGAGTTTATGCATTTGTGGATGAATAAAGACACTATTACTGCTAGGAGGTTTGTAATAGCAGCAATATTAATAGTAAACACTCTTGTCCTACTATTGACACAGGGCTTAACATCAGTTCCATTTTTATTTTTCAGTGTTATAGATAAAGCCCTGAGAAACTTTGTTCACGTAAAAAAAACAGATGGGAACAGAAAGAATTTTGTTGTAGCCATGTCACTACATTTTTTACTCCATCTAAGTTATATGCCAAAAATCATACAAAGATTAGATTCGGTCATCTAATAGCTGACAACTTCGTTTCTTCCACCTCCAGTTTTGTTAATTGCAAAGAACTGGACCCAGTGAACTTGTAAGATGATCCAGTCTCCATAGTCTTTAGCTAAGTCGGCACCATCGGCAGCGTGTTGAATTGTACTTTTGCTTGGTTTTGCGCTCGAGGCAATGCAGTAGAGTTAGAATCGGTTTGCAGAGATGTGTCTTCCTTCCGTAAAAGAGGATGAAGAGTGAAAGTCAAAAGGGAAGAGGGGGAAGGAGGACCAGCCTGACACAAATAAGCATTTGGGGCAGGCTTTTAGGAAAGAGTTTCCCCCTCCTTACTGAAATTGCTGTAAGGACTGGGAAGTAGAAGTATCTGTGCTCATCACAGAGCTCCTGCTTTGATGTCCGGACCCTGGTTAAAAGAATTTACCCATTTCAATTTCTTTCTTTCTTTTTTCTTGTTGAATTAATTTCTCCTAATTTCTGTCTGTGTTTTCTCCAGTCTAAGAGAATTGGACAGATCTGGAGATAACTGTAACCAACTAGCGAGATGTGTAGTAGCCTGAGGGTACTGAGGCTGTTTTCTTTCATTTTTTTTTAAATGTTTTATTTATTTCTAGGAGAGAGAGAGAGACAGCGTGAGCAGGGGAGGGTCAGAGAGAGAGGGAGTCACAGACTGAAACAGGCTCCAGGCTCTGAGCTGGCAGTCAGCACAGAGCCCGACGCGGGGCCCGAACCCACGAACCGTGAGATCATGACCTAAGCGAAAGTCGGACGCTTAACCAACTAAGCCACCCAGGCGCCCCACAGAGGCTGTTTTCTACATGTTTAACAAGTGTAATTATTTCGTATTACTGGTTCGTGTAGTGGACATCAGTTGTTTCTGCCTACTCATAATTCATTCCCCTTTCACCAAGAACACATGATTTTGTTTACTGAAATAAAATTACCTCTGACTCTAGGGAGTTGTTTTTTGTTTTGTTTTGTTTTTTAGTGTATTGTCAATGCATCACTACAGAAAAAGACAATGACATTTCACAAGAACTTTTCAGACTTGGTCTTTGATAACTTTGGCAATCTCTAAAGTTTAGAAATATTAGTTATGGAGGGGCCCTTGGGTAGCTCAGTCAGTTAAGTGTCCCATTCTAGATTTTGGCTCAGGTCATGGTCTCATGGTTCCTGAGATCAAGACCTGAGTTGGGCTCTGTGCTGACAGCATGGAGCCTGCCTGGGATTCAATCTCTCCCTCTCTCTCTCTCTCTCTGCCTCTCTCCCGCTCATTCACAGCAGGGGTGGGGGTGGGGGGGCGTGGGTCTCTCAAAATAAATAAATAAATCTTAAAAAAAGAAATATTAGTTTACGGTAACAAATTTTTTTTTCTCGATACAATATTTATCCATATGTAAATGGAGTGAATGGGTGTATTGGCTTCCCATGGCTGAGGCAAAAAAATACTACAAACTGGTAGAAACCCAACAGAAATGTATTCCCTCAAAGTTCTGGAAGCTGAAAATCCAAATTCAAGGTATCAGCAGGGTTGCTTCCTCCTGAGGACCCTGAGGGAGAATCTGTTTTATGTCTCTCTCCTAACTGACAGGAGCAATTCTTCTGTTGACAGACAGCAATTCTTGGGATTTTTGGCTTATAGATGTGTCTCTTCCATGTCTGCCTCCATCTGCCTGTGGCATTCTACCCACGTTTCTGTGTTTCTACGTGACTGTCTTCTTATGAGGAGGACATCAGCCATAGTGGTTTAGGGGCTCACCTACAAGCAATATGACCTCATCCTAACTAATTGCATCCGTAATGACCCTATTTCCAAATAAGGTCACATTCTGAATTACTGGGTTAGGATTTCAACTTTTCTTTTTGGGGAGGGCACATAATTCAACCCATGTGACGGTGGCTCAAAGATGAACCTGATAATGGCTTAGGTCTTTGATAATACTCTGATAGTTCAACTATGTTGGAATGGGAGATCAAATAGCACAACTACCGAATTATTGCCTAGTACATAGTAGGTACTCAGATATGTTTGTTAAATGCATGTTGCCACTGAGGAGCTAGGGACCAAAAGACAAGAACTTCAGCGAGTGGCCTGATGAATAAGTCAGATCGTGAGGACTTGCCACACAGGAATTGGGTTTTAGGCAGTTCTGAGATGAGGGAATCCCCTCCTGTTCCCTAGTTGCTGAGACAAGTAAGCCAGTTGGGAGAATGGGGGCCATTTGGGCAACAATTATTTCTATTTTACAGCACAGTGTCAAAAAGAAAATGTTGATGCTTAAAGTTTCATTTCAGGTGAAGTTATGTTTTGTTCCTTTGAATAGCTTTTAGACCAAGGAAATTGAGAGGAAAACAACTTTGTGAGGAAAACAACACATATTCCAAAGTGATAATGATATGCATTACCAGGTTACAATATGTTCTGATATTAACAAACTCCTCATAATCAATTGATCATTTGCATTGCATGTTACTTCATGTATATTTGCTTTTGGAAGAATATTCTCTGAATCTCCTTTTGTTTAAGCCTTACTTTTACTTTTCCTGTTTCTCTTTTTTTAAATGTTTATATATTTATTTTGAGGGAGAGAGCAGGTGCACATGAACAGAAAAGGGGCAGAGAGAGGGAGAGAGAATCCCAAGCAGGTTCCTTGCTGTCAGTGTAGAGCCTGATGCAGAGCCAGATCCCAGGAGCCTTGAGATCATGACCTGAGCTGAAATCAAGAGTTGGACACTTAACCGACTGAGCTACCCAGGGACTGCTCATTGACTCAGTTAGTTTTTCAATTTCTATTTCATAAATACTCATTATTTCCTTTCTTCTACTTATTTTGGAATGAAATTGCTCTTTTGTTTTTTTTTTTAGCATGGAAGCTTAGATTACTGATTTGTGTCCTTGCTTATTTAAAAACAAATAGCTAATGCTGTAAATACTCCTTTAAACTCTTAGTGGCATCCCACAAATTTTGATATTTTGTATCTTCATTTTCATTCCATTCAAATATTTTCTAACTTTCCCTGAGACTTCCCCTTTGACCCATGGATTATTTAGGAGTGTACTGTTTAATTTTCAAAACTTGGGGGATTTTCCTTATACCATTCTATTATTGATTTCTTGTTTAATTTTGTTATGATCAGATTGTATATTCTGCTGCCATGAACCAAAATGTTCTATAAATGTCCATTAGGTCAAACTGGTTGATAAAGTTTATTCATGCTGATTCTTTGTCCACTTGTTCTATTATTATTGAGAGAGAAATGTTGAAGTCTCCAGGTATAATTGCGGATTTGTCTACTTCCCTTTTCACTTCTATCAGCTTTTACTTGTGTATTTATGATCTCTAATTTTTAGGTGCATACACATTAAGATTTTTGTGGATTACTGATGAATCAACCCATTTCTCGTTTTGCAGTGTCTGTCTTTAATCCTGGTAATTTTTCTTGTTCTGAAGTCTATTTTACCTGATATAAATATATCCAGACCAATTTTCTTTAGGTGTCATGTACAAAATTGTGTCCCTACTCCCAAATTCATATGTTGAAACTCTAACCCGTCAGTACTTCAAAATTGACTGTATATTAGAAATAAGGTCTTTAACGAGATATTCAGGTTAAATGGGGCCATATGAGTTGACTTTAATTTAGTGTGATGGTGTCCTTATAAGTAGAGCACCTGGGTGGCTCAGTTGGTTAAGCATTTAACTCTTGGTTTTGGCTCAGGTCATGATCTCACCATTTGTGGGTTTGAAGCCTGCATTAGGCTCTGCGCTGACAGCTGTGGATCCTGCTTGGGAATCCTCTCTCTCTCTCTCTCTCTCTCTGTTCCTCCCCTGTTCACTCTCTCTCTCTCAAAATAAATAAATATTTTTAAAAAATAAGTAGAGATGGGGCGCCTGGGTGGCTTAGTCGGTTAAGCGTCCAACTTTCGCTTAGGTCATGATCTCGCAGTTCGTGGGTTCGAGCCCCGCGTCGGGCTCTGTGCTGACTGCCAGCTCAGATCCTGGAGCCTGTTTCAGAGTCTGTGACTCCCTCTCTCTCTGACCCTCCCCTGCTCACGCTGTCTCTCTCTCTCCCCTAGAAATAAATAAAACATTAAAAAATTAAAAAAAAAATAAGTAGAGAAAGAGAAACCAGGGAAGTACTTGCACAGAGCACAGAGGAAAGGCTGTCTGAGGACACAGAAAGAAATACAAATCTGCAAGTCAGGGAGCGAGGACTCAGAAGAAACCAACCCTTTTGACACCTTAATCTTGGACTTCTAGTCTACAGAATTATGAAAAAAATAAATTTCTGTTGTTTAAAGCATGCACCCTGTGGTATTCTGTTATGGCAGCCCCAGCAAAAATAATATTTCATTAGTGTTTTCATCATATATCTCTTTCCATTTGTTTTCCTTTTATTTTAATTTATCTGTATAATTTTTTTTAAACTGGCTTTCTTCTAGATTGCATATAATTGGGTCTTCTATTTTTATATCCAATCTGAGTATCTCTGTTTTTTTTATTAGAGTGTTTAGATCACTTACATTTAATGTAATTATTGATATTTTTGGATTTAGGTCCACAATTTTATTATTTTACTGGTCGTTTTTCATGTTTTTATTCTTCTCCTCTCCCTTTCCTATATTCGTTTGGATTATTTCAAAACTTTTAGTATTCTATTTAACTTTATGTATTGTATTTTTAACTACTTTTCCCTTTCAGTGGTTGCTGTAGTGATTATTAAGTGTCAGTGGTCTGCACACAAGTTAAAAGAAAGAAATTTGCTTATTTTTCTTTGTGACTTTCACTGCAAACCTAAGGAGATTTACTTTAAATGAGGCAACGTCATTTTTTTTAAAGAATTTTTTAAATGTTTACTTATTTTTTGAGAGAGAGACAGAGCATGGGAAGGAGAGAGGCAGAGAGAGAGGGAGACACAGAATCCAAAGCAGGCTCCGGGCTCTAAGCTGTCAGCACAGAGCCTGATGCTGGGTTCGAACCCACAAACTGCAAGATCATGACCTGAGCTGAAGTTGGATGCTTAACCAACTGAGCCACCCAGGCACCTGAGGCACTGTCATCTTAACCTCATTAAAATTGAGGCTGATACTCCAAACCATACTGGATTTATATAAACATCAGTCACTTGGATAAAGGCAATGTGCTTGACTGACTTCTATCATTTCACTGACATTTTCTAAGATCAACTCTAGTAAAAATAAAGTGAAAACAATAGACTTCTGTCTAAGAGACTTGCCTCAGCTAAAGTAAGAGCAGATTTAGGACAATATAAAACTCAAGTCTTCTTACTAATATCACTCTCAAACTTGAAAAGTTATATGAGCTTTTATGGGCTTAGAGTTTAGTCGATGTAGAGACTATCGGTTAAAATAAAGTCTCAAATGAGTGGAAAAAATAGAATACATATATGTATGAGATTATTCAATAAAATAAAAATGTTTGCTATCCTCAAATTAATTTATATTAAATGTAATAACAATCAAAATTCTAAACATTTTTCATCAAAAATCATATTATTTATTTTAAATTTTATAAGGAAGAGATACTGTGAAAGAAGGCTAAGGCAGTCTTGGTAAAGCAAGAGAAAGAAGAGAGACCTACGTGATCAGATATCAAAATATCTTACAAAGGTATAGAAATGAAAATAGTGCAGTTTTTGCAAAACAACAGAAATATTAATCAGTGGAAGGGATAGAGAGCCTTGGAACAGACCAATGAGAACCTGGTACATGATAGAAGTGGCTTTACTTCTGGATTGTTTGATACATTGCATTCGAACAGCTCTACTTGTAAAATTATATCTGTATTTCACACCATATTAGAAAGCAAATTCAAGATTTAAATGTAAAAACAAAATAAAGGACATGAAGCTTGAAAGCTATTGGAATATAATAGGGAAGAATATCTTTATGACCAAGAGGTAAAAAAGTCTCAATCAAGAATATTTTTCCAATCATTACCATTCATGGAAAAGCAATAACATTTATCAAAGTATATAGAACTGCTTTGAAAATCGATACATGTAAGAAGAAACAGATAAGCCTCATTTCACTTAGTGCTTCCTCCTGTTTTCCTAAATTTTCTAAGAAAATTAAAAGATATCAGGCAAATGTTTTTAAACATTTGTTTATATTTGAGAGACAGAGAGTGAGCAGAGTAGGGCAGAGAGAGAGGGAGACACAGAATCTGAAGCAGGCTCCAGGATCTGAGCTGTCAGCACAGAGCCCAACGCGGGGCTGGAATTCACCAACCGCGATATCATGACCTGAGCCTAAGTGGGTCGCTTAACCGACTGAGCCACCCACGCACCCCTTAAGTATATTTCTAATTTAGTTCTTTTCTTACAATAAATATCATGTATATGATGATATTATCCCTTATTTCCTTAAAACTGTTCTGATTCAATAATATAAAATTTGACATAATTTCAAGAGAATTAATTTTTTTTTTTAGTAATAACTTTCTAGACAGGAAATGAAAATGGAACAAAAAGGCAAAAACTGGTAAAATATTTGCCCGCTACATTTTTCCCATTTTTGAATTGAATTGTATTTCTTCACTTTTTGAGAATTTTATTCCAAGACAATTGCCAGTGCACAATGGAAGGCAGTGCCCTGTAATTTATTATGTTTACTAATGATGTAACTTTGATTGTTAACTTCTTTATTCTAAATAACAGTTTGAATGATTACTTGCAAAGTCATTGGCTTGGAAACTATTTTCATGAGAAATCATATCTCATTTCATTAAAATAAAGACGGAAAATTCATTCTCAAAGAAAACTCATTTGTTTTCCAAGAATAGCATTTCAGAGATTTAAAGAAATTGGAGGTGGAAAAATCAATTAGAACTAATCTACCAGCTTGTCAGAAAGGATTGCTTTTCACAAAATATATTCTAGTTCTTTGTCCAGGTTAATTTTAAATGTCTCAAGGGATGGAGCACTTGCTATATTCCTTTGAAGTCTTTCTTTTCTCTAATTGACCTTACCAACAATCTTTTTTCCCCGAATATCTAACCTCCATGTTAGGTATTAATTTGGTGCTATTACTTTTAATTACATTTCTTTTTCCTATACTAATGCTCCTTCACTCCCAAATTCACTTTTTATACTCTCAGATGTTTATAAGGAGCTAGGCATCATTTAACCTAATGGCAGATATTTACTTATAATAATAATCTCTTAAAGACATCTTTAGGTCTCTCTCTACATTTTCCCTGTCTGCCTCTCTTTCCTTTCTCTCCTTCCTTCCCTCCCCTCCTCCCTTCTTATTTTCCTTTTTTTTGGCAGACCTTGTAATGAAGTGCTTACAAGTGAAAGATACTTGGCAAGAACAAGTAGAGAAAGGAGATTATAAATTTTTTGCTTGATCAAAGAGAATATCAATTCCTTCACAAATTGGCAATATATTTCTTGTCTACCTCTAGGTATGAGTGAAGCATTTTTCTCTTGTGAATGATTTCTGGTTCCATTATAACCTCTTCTGTCTTTCAGTATTCTTCACTTCAGATTTCCTCCTTTCTACTTAACTATGTTTATATAAATTTAAAATTGAGTATTTTTCCAAGTTGGAGGGTATTATTGATGTTGTACCCTTTGAATATGAAGGTGATGGTTTTTCTCCATTTGCAAGATTTAAATTCTTGCCCTTATCTGTGTGGACAATTAATTATGAGACACCATGCACACTGGTACTCTGGACTCAAATTTCTACTCTTCGAAGATAAGCAAAATAAGGATCTTCTGAAGGGCTGAGAAGATATCATATAGCCAGGGAAGGAGATTGCCTTGAGCATAAGAACATAAATTCTTTGTAGGCAGAGCCAGTTCAATAAAATGCCAGTGTCTGCAATAACAATTCTTGGTCACCCAGGGGAAGGGCAGAGACAAGAGTGTGATGAATTTTATTGTGTACTTTTGTGCTCATAAATTAAATTTCTATGAATTCCTATATGGAGCCCATCTATTATCATTGTCCAGGAACAGTGGATTACGTGTTTATAAAATTTACTAAATATAGTTTTAATAACTAGTGAAAATTTACAGAGAAATTTAATCAGTCTTCTCCTCTCTGCTCAAATTCTGCCTGTTTATTTTAATGGCTTTATGACTTTGTGAAAGTAACTTAACCCCTCTGTGCCTCAGTTTCCTGTTATAAAATGGTGATACAGCCTATTGGAGGAAAGAATGTGCTACAAATTGAGAATAAATTGAGTTAATACTGTAAGGTGCTTAGCACAGTATCTTAATAAAAACTAATTTTCTTTTTTTCTTTCATTCATTATACAGATTTTTACCAAATGTCTTCTATGTGATAAAGCTGGAAATAGGGATTCACAGTACAGTAACAGAGAATGATTCAATTGATTCAATATTCAACCATATGAGGTGCTACAAAAACGGATGACGTTCTCTGGAAGAAGCATTAGTGAGCAAGAAGTGAGCATTAACCTGTGTAGTAGATTAAGGAAGAATCCTGGCCTTTGTAGAATGAGCATGATTTTGAAAAGTGGACAAGGTGAAGAAAGTAGGAATGAATGGGTCAGTCTGTGAAGCAGAGTATATTCCAGGTACAAGGAAGAGCATCAACAAAGGCTTGAAAGCATAGAACTGCACGATGCTTGCCAATGAGTGATAAAGTACAGATAAAGCATCATGACGTGGGTGAGTGAGGCTGGGGAGACTCACAATTTTTGGTGAATCCTCTATTGTATGAGTTTGGGTTGTTGTAGTGCCCTGCCTCCCAACAGACAATCTGAAGGGAGGCAAATACTTCCTCTTTTTGCCTTCTGGCTGCTAAGGTATGGGTTGTGAGCTCGGAAAGGGAGAAAGTGTTGCTAAATTGCAAAAGTTCAGGAACAGTAGCCACAGTGAGTGGCCAGTGTTGGGGGGTGGTGGGTGTCATTGGTAACATGCTGTGCCATGGCCTGGTCTGTGTTATTTGCTGCCAGTCTTCCATAGATCGTGACCCTTTTCTGAAACAGTTCCCCATGTTTGTGTTCATGCAGTGGGCTACCTGACAATGCCTTCTCTGCTTTTATTTCTGGAAAAGTTAGATTTCCTTTTGTTTGCAACCAAGGCATATCTCAAACAATAGAAAATTTAGTCTTTTTGTTGTTAGTGTTTCCTAAACTTTGTTCCATGAATACCAAGTATTCCTGTAATAAAACACTTTCTTTAATGTAAAATCAATGTAAATGTGAAATATAAAATTTTTGAGGGGAAAATATTTATTAAAAAAATACCCACATAGAAACAGAAGGATAAAATGGATAGTAATAGTAACAATTTTAAGGTAATATATATTGAATGCTTACCTATGAGCTGGACACATTGTTAGAACTTTATGTACATTATCTTATTATATACTTTCCACAAGACTAAATTGTACTTAATATGATTATCAACACTTTCAGACAAGAAAACTGAGGGTAGGAGAGGGTAAGTCACTTTCCCAAAACTACCAGTGGGATTGTGGTGCAGGCAGGATTTAACTTGGGTAACCTGAGTATAATGTGTGCATTCTTAAATCTATGACATCACAGACGAGCTGGTCACCACCTTTCCCTGGGAAAGTTGACTAAGTTTTTATAGATTAGGTAATATTTGAACTGGACCTTAAAGACTAAGTAGTATTTGCCAGGGAAAGAAGATGTAAAGGGGTCAGTTCAGCCTGAGAAGCTTGTGTGCAAGGGCAGAGACTTGAAAGACCACTATGTGTTTTAGAAATGCCTCATGGAGGCTGGTTGATGGTGTAGTGTACTGGTGCAGTGTAGCGGTGCAGTGTAGCGGGTGTGGTGGTGTGGGGAGGGGTGTAGTGGTGGGGGGAAGGGTGTTATAGGCAGAGTTATGGGCTGAGGGAGGGGTGGATAAAAGGGAGGTTGGTAGTAGAGGAGTCTAAATGTAGGTTTGAAATGGAATGGGAGGTTGGCCACATGAGTCCTTATGACGTGGGAAACAAAGGAAAAGAAAACATTAAATTCTCTTACTCCCTACAGCCCATCGACACGTCCTTGGGACAGGCAGAGTGACAGTCTTCTAGGAACTCGGCTGCCTTGATGCTGACTTTACTAAGGGCAAAAGGCAATCTCAGCCCGATCACCCAGGATCCTGTAAGTCTACTTTGACATATAAAAATTCCTTTGGAAACTTCCTCTATCTCTACCCCCTCAAAATATATGTTGGCAATCATACGCCAAGCACATGGCTCCCTGATAGACATCTGAAAGGTCTCACAACTGAGGTTTTGCTAAACAGTAATAAATGACCTTTTCCTAACAGCAGCTAGCCCCCTCAAGGTCTTAGAAAGCTTGCTTCTGAAATTCCTCAGAGACTTATGCTACCTCTAGCCTGAAGGTATATAATCACAACCTCAGTGCAGCGCTTTCTGCCCACGAGTTGTCCCTGTGCTTTAATAAAACCACCTTTTTGCACTGAAGATGGCTCAAGAATTCTTTCTTGGCCATTGGCTCTGAACCTCAACACTTCAAACCACATCACTTAGATTCAATAGTTACATTTTTATCCTTAAGCAACTGGAAGTCATCAGTGGTTTTAAAGGAGGGGAGTGACATCATCAGCATCTCTTTTTAGAAGGATCACTCTGGCAGCAGCATGGAGGAAAGGCTTGGCTGGGGAGTGATGGATGTCACCAAGGTCAGTTAGCAGGATACTGAAATAGCACATGAAAAACCAATGAGGACAGTAGGCGTGGGGGGAGAGAGCAGGGCCCAAACTTGGGAGGCATCCCTGAGAGGGAGCAACAGGCCCTGCTGAGTAATTTAGTGACAGGCTATTGAGGAGGAAGGAAGAAATGAAGATGACTGAGATTTCTAGTTTGGAAATCTGAGTAACTGATTGGTGATGTCACTTACTGAAATAGGAGTGGAAGGAGGGAAATCTCTGTGAGGCCTACCAGAAACTGTACATGTGTCATCTTCATTTAATTAAGCAAACCGGTGATGAAAAGATTAAAATGCCCATTTTACAGATAAGAAGATGGAGGTTCGTTGAGGTCAAATAATTTGTCCGAGGTCACACAGATGGTAAGTGAAAGAGCTGGGATGTGAAATAAAGTTTTACTCCAAAGCCTGTATTGTTCTATGATGATATTCTACACTTACTGACAGTAATTTTAATTTGGAAAAATAGGACTGAAAGTCATGGGAAAGGGAAGGCTAGAAACATGGTCCTCTCAGAGGAGGACTGGTAAAGAGTGAAGAAAGATTAAAGTCTTACACTATTGGGGTAAAGAACTAGCACTTCATCGTCCAATGAAATTTTCTGCAGTGATGGAAATGTTTTATTCTTGTACCATCCAATACAGCAGCCATTAGCCCGTATAGCTATGGAATACTTGAAGTGTGGCTAATATGACCAAGGAACTGAAATGTTAATTCTAATGTTGATTAATTAATTTGAGATGAAATAAAAGTATGTGGCTAGTGACTACTGTATTAGTTAGCTAGAATGAGAAGAGTCCCAGACATGGGGAGTCCATTAAAGGACAGGCCTTTCTGGTACTCCCAAAAACTCACTAGGTATTTGATCTGCCTCAATCTGATAAGATTGGTCCTAAGTTTGGGGACCATAATTCATTAATTGTAAATGTGTGGACAACACAGTAATTTTACCAAGTCTTGTATTTGGAAGGAGAGTAAGTGCAGGGCTCCACTTCTTCTCTTATATAAAACAAAAATCACAATCATTTTCTCTGTATTTACATTTTTCTGCGTGGAGTTTCTTTACGAGCTTAAGCTCCAGGCAAATGCCTAGGTTCAAATCCCATTTCGGCCACTGAATGTGTTGTGCCTTGAGTTTGTTACTTCACATTCTCAAACTTCTCTTTCACTACCTGTAAGATAGGGATAACAATATGACCCTACCCATAGGGTAGTTGTGAGGATTAGGTTAAGTAACCTATGTAAAACGCTTAGCCAGTATCTGGCACATACTAAGCACTCAGGAAAAGTTTCTTATTCTGTAACTAGTATCTTGTGATGAGTTTGTACCTTGTACCTTTCTATTTTGACATTTACTTGACTCTATTTTTGGACAAGTAAAGGTATTCTTTATTTTTTAAAATACTTTTTAAAATATATTTTTGAGAGAGAGAGTGCAAGCGGGAGAGAGGCCGGGAGAGAGAGAGGGGGACAAAGGATTCGAAGCAGGCTCTGCACGGATAGGCTGATATGGGGCTCCACCATACAAACCTCAAGATCATGACTTGAGCTGACATTGGAGGCTCAGCCGACTGAGCCACCCAGGCGCCCCTGCGCAAGTAAAGGTACTCTCTCAGATCTCTAAATATCTGAACATTTAAAAAAGAAGTACATACAAATCAAGATAAAAAGATAGGGTTTGGGAAACTTTTAGCTCAGGCACAAGTTTTGCAGTAACTTCTGTATTTCACTTTGATTTCCATTTTGCTAAAAGTATTTGAAATCAGTACAGTCACAAATCATAGCCCTGATATTTTATTGTGATCATTAAAATTCCCTTGGTTTAACCTCTCACAGTTCATAGTAGCAAGCGCTATCAAGCAAAAATACTAGAGGCTCTAAATTTTTTTTTTTTTACAAATAGTTTATTGTCAAATTAGTTTCCACATAACACTCAGTGCTCATCCCCAAAGTGCCCTCCTCCATGCCCATCCCCCCTCCCCCCCACATCCATCAGTCCTCAGTTTGTTCTCAGCATTCAAGAGTCTCTCATGGTTTGCCTCTCTCCCTTTCCCCCACCATTTCCGCCCTTCTTCTCCCCCTTGTTCCTCCGTCAAGTTCCTCCTAATCCTCCTATACGTGCAAACATATGATATTTGTCCTTCTCTGCCTGACTTATTTCGCTCAGCAGAACACCCTCAAGGTCCATCCATGTTGCTACACATGGCCAGATTTCATTCTTTCTCATTGCCATGTAGGATTCCATGGTATAGATAAACCACTTCTTCTTGATCCATTCATCTGTTGATGGACACTTAGGTAGAGGCTCTAAATTTTGACTCAAAAAATTTTGTGATGTTTTGAAGCTCTGAGGAATTTCATGCCACTTAAATCGGAAATATTTAAAGCCTAGTGTCTGGTTGATTCAGAAATGGCTGACTAGGTTGTACAGGGTTCAGATAGATCAAGGACTATTTAAAGACTAAAAAACTTCAATAAGCAGGAACAAGTACTTTTGTTGGCGATTTTGTACTTGGTAATCTTTATATTTAAAAAACCCAGCATTGTAATAAAGTCTTGCACTCTGCAGTGTTTGTGCGAAACATAAATGTCTTTTTAATTAGATTAGGATGTTAAGAAATCTGTGTTCAAGGGCAGTTTTGCATAAGTAAGCAAGTCATTTACCTCTTTGGGCTATTGAGAGGTAAACATCTTCTGTAAAATCTGAATTGACCTAGGCTTCATTCTAGAATGATTTCCTAAGATTCCTTCCAACTAAAACTCCTTGACCTTTCCTTTTCTTTTTCTCTTTGGCCTTAAGGGACTTCTAGAGGTAATTTTTACAAACATGCTCTTGAAATGTTCTTGGAATATTTCATTTCCTTAGAAAACAATTCATGGGTGAGTCAGCATGAAGGAAAAACCCCACTCACAATAGATATCAAAATTGCATGAGGTGGAACGAGAAGTGATTTTCTTTGTAAACTAAAATGATGAGGTACAGAGGAACCAATTACTTATTTATAAAATGAGTGCGCAGTGGAAGGCTTTATGCAGCAGAGACAACGCGCTGTTACAGATTTAGCAAGACGGAGAGGGGATCAGGGAGTCCTCTCCGTGCTGCCTGAAAACTATTACCGTAAACGTTCTTTTCGGGGAGGAAGAAAGAAGATGTGAGCCGGGAGGCAGACAAGGAAGGATCCCAGCAAAGCAGGTTAAAAGCCTCCCCGCCTCCGCCGGTCTTCGCTCGAGATACATAATTAAGGGAATTTCCTACAGCCACGGACCGTTCGGTGGCCGTTTCCACGTCACTATCAGGGCAGCCAGAAATTTTGCTTTCTCAGGCGGTGTCTTCCCGACTCCAGCAGGTCCTCCGTGGGACGCTGACCGTCGCCCTCGGTCCCAGGAGAAGTCGGGCTGCGAGGATCGGAACCCGGGCGGGGGGCGCAGCGGCCAGAAGACGGCGCCGAAGCGTTTCCTGGGTGAGCGCGGCGGCCGGGCCCGTTTCCGGAAGGCTGATTGCATCAGGTGTGGAGCTGGGCGCCTCCTCGGCCCAACCTGGCGGCCAGTGCGCCTGCGCGCGTCGCCCCGCCCCGCCGCCGAGCACTCCACCGCGGGTTTTCCTCCCGGTTGGGAGAAGACCGAACCGGGAGGGGCGGGCGCCATTGGTCGCCCAGGGACCCCCGGGAGAGGGGACAGCAGGGTGGGACTCCCGGAGAGCCGCGGGGAGCCGTGGGGTGCGAGAGAGTGGAGTGCCTCGGAAAGAGGATCTGCCTGGAAGGGCGGAGGCCGGTCCTGCTACTGAAGGGCAGGATGGGCTTGGGCTGGCTGGTTTCCTGGCCTCTCTGGACGTGAAGGACGTAGACTGGAACTAGAAGGCTTTCCAGTGCGGAGGCTGCATTTTCCCAAATTAAGTTAAACTGTGGCCTCCGGCGGTCCGTGGTCCACGAACTTGATAGGCAGATCTCTGAGTGCAGGGATTTGGCCCAAGGGTGAGCTCTTCCATGGATTTATAGGGATTTCTCGGTGGCAGTATTGTTTTTCTGTTGCATAAGGAGCGACATGATTGTTGGCTTTCAGATGGGTCTGAGGAAAATTGTACATGAGAGAGGTTTTAGGGGATGCAAATGCCAGAAGCCGGGCTTCCGCAAGGCAGCTCCCCTCCACCGCTGGCTCATTCCCTGCTACCCCACTATGAGTCAGCGTCATGGTCCCATTATACACTCTTTTATACACTCCTGGTAGATTTCCCTCCTAGCACTCTCCATGTTTTATATGGCATTTTTGAGTGATTATTGGGTGGATGTCTGTTCACGTCCTTGAACTGTAAGCTCTATGAAGGCAGAGGTCTGGGTTTTTTTCTTTTATTCGCTGGTACTCCCAGGCTTACTATAGACCTTAAGGATCCTCAACAAATTATGATAGTTGAAGCAATAAAGTACTGCCCACCCCAACCACGCAGAATCCTCAATTGGAGAATAAGGACCAGCTAGGTGTGAGTTTGTTATTCGAGGAAGTAGTGCATTCTGGAAGTTTGGGGAAGAGGAGGAGCTATAACTTCATAGTTACCATTAATTTACTTGTCGCATAATCCTCCTGACACATCATAGATAAGGCTGTGTGTATATGTATAGTAGCGGTTCTTATAGTGTGGTCCTCAGACCAGCGGCACCAGCATTACCTGGGAACTTGTTAGATGTTTGGGCCTTACCACAGACCTACCTATTCAGAGACTCTGGAAGTGGGACCCAGTGATTTATTTCTGTAAAGCCTCCAGGTGATTCTGAGGCAGGGTCGAGTTTGACACCACTGCCCTGATGAAGAACAATCCTAAGCATGCTTTGGGGATATCATTCACGGTGTCCAGGTCAGAGCACTGACCCATTTGCTGAATATCACTTAAAAAAATTTTTTTAGGGGCGCCTGGGCGGCTTAGTCGGTTAAGCGTCCGACTTTCGCTTAGGTCATGATCTCGCGGTTCGTGGGTTCGAGCCCCGCATCGGGCTCTGTGCTGACTGCCAGCTCAGAGCCTGTTTCAGTCTGTGGCTCCCTTTCTCTCTGACCCTCCCCTGCTCACGCTGTCTCTCTCTCTCTCCTAGAAATAAATAAAACATTAAAAAAATTAAAAATTTTTTAAAAATGTATTTAGTTTTGAAAGACAGACCCATGACGGGGACAGGGAGAGAGAGAGAGATACAGAACCAGACGCAGGCTCCAGGCTCTGAGCTGTTAGCACAGAGCCCAAGTAGGGCTCAAGCCCACGAACTTCAAGATCATGACCTGACCCCTGCTGAGTACCAGTCTTATTAGGACTCTGCTTGTCTGTCTACAATTGAGTTATAGATAATAACCCTGGGGATGAAAAGGAAATTATGCCTTTTCCCTCCTGCAGGTATGTTTCTCTCCTGAGGTGATCTTGCTGTGATTTTCACATCAAGGAATGGTGCGTGAGTGCGTGTGTGTGGCATATGCCTGGGATTCTGCATAGAGAGGCAGAAGGAGAAGTTCTCGCCTACAAGTTGCAGCTGGGTGGGTGTGGGCAGCTCTCATCTGGGTACATTTTCCCATTATAAGGGATTGCAGACATGTGGGAGAAAAGACTAGCCTTGGATGAGGTTACCCAACTGCCTGCTAGAGCAGACAGACGCCAGGCCACATGGAGGAGATACTGGGCTGCATCGCGACTCCCAGCCTTTGGCGCTCTGGCACCCAGGCCCCCACTGCCTCCCTGCCATCTTCCCAGGTAATAGGGGAACCGTGGGTCCCAGAGGCCCCGCAGCCTCTGCCTGCAGGGGTCGCACT
>NW_027529426.1:2563013-2563156 GCF_008692635.1 Crocuta crocuta
TCTCCGGGAGAGGCGAGATCGGAGCAGAGCGGCCGGGCGCCGGTGCCGGAGCGAGCGCGGCGCGCACCGCCGGTGAGCCTCGCTTTCTTCTTTGCTTTTGCCCTGGACCCCGGGGCGGCCCGGGAGTGCGGGCTAGAGACCCG
>NW_027529426.1:2563672-2666468 GCF_008692635.1 Crocuta crocuta
GGCTGCTCCTCTCCTGCCGGCCCCTGGGGCTCCTCTGCCACTGCCGCCCGCCCCGCGGCAGCCACAGCTGCAGCAGCTGCCGCCGCCTCTGCAGCGGGAGCCCGTTGCGGAGTCCGGTGCGCCCTGCGCTCGCGCCGCAGGGCCGGCCGGGTGGCACCGCGACTGCAGGCTCACTCCTTGACTTCCATCCCTCCTGCATCCCGGCGCCCTGGTTCCCTCGGCAGCCCGGGCTTGGCGGGGCCCGGGGCGAGGGAGACAGGGTTGGAGGGCGTGCGCCCGGGTAGGGGCTGCGGAGGGGAAAAGTGAGGGCGGGCGCCGGCGGAGAAGAGCGCACACCCCCTTGCCCTGGTACCGGCCTCCGCTGTGCGGTTGGGCTCTCCCCGCTGGGGCGGCAGCGCGCTCAGGCCGGGGAGTTGGGAGACGGCGCTGGCTCCTTGGGGGCTCAGAGATAGCCGCTGGGAGATCAAAGGGGGGAAAAGTTCATTTTCCTCTCGGCGGCAGAGAACGTTTTAAGTAGAAAATGGCTGGGCGAAGGGGACCTAATCGGGGAAGCTGGCCACCGGGTCCTGAATGCCCCTCTGCTGCCCGGCGGGAGGAATGGAAGGTTGAACGCTGGAAATGACATTCGTGCGATGAAAACAGTGCTGGACGGAGCGAGGGATGCGGAGTCCCATAGAGGCAGTGCTAGATGGTCTAGACCGCGGCGAAGAGATCTAGAACTGAGGGGGCAGGGGCGAGGGGGCCGAGGGAGTGTGGAACTTGAATTAAACCAAAATAAATTGGAGAAATCAGATTTAGAGTTGTGGCCGTTTTGTAGTCAAGTTCTGCGCAGTTTAGAGCCACGACTGTCACAAACGTTTCTGGATGGATTGAGTGGTTGGGAGGGCCAAGACTGAGAAGAGACTAGTAAGGTCGGTGTCAGAGGCTCCGACGAGACTGGGTTCTGGAGAGGGCATAGTTTTAACAAGTCCCTCAGTCACTGTCTTTACATTGCGTCTGATGACTTAGGTGAAATACCTAAAGGATTTTCGTAAAAAGATGCCAACAGGGGTGTTTCAGTTCCAAGAATTGAGGAAACTTTGAGAAGTTGGCATTGGTTTGTCATTTTTTAGTACTTAACTGATTTAAACAAACACACAGTGGCTTCCTGATCTGTTGTTTCGGATTTGGGTCTCAGAAGCCTTTGCTTCCCCCCCTCCCCCCTTGTCATGGACTTATATTTCAAATCTTGTCCTCAGATGGCCGTGATAATTAAGGCTATCCGAATTTGTGTAGCTGGCCTTTTAGGAACATAATCCTTGAAGGGGGATTTCTTTATGAATTTAGGTAGCAGCTTTGTTCCATTTTCTATTTGCAGCTTGAAAACAATAATTGTTCAACAACTGGTTATTGTAGCTTGTAGAATCCTAGAAATGCTCTGATTTGGAGGGATGGCATTTATCAGATGGGTGAGGAACCTGAGCGCTGGTGGGGGGGGGAGGGGGAGATGCTGAGAACACAGGTGGCAGTGGGCTAGTATTCAGAGCAGCAAGGGAGACACACAGGCCAGATTTCTATTGCAGTCCTTCTGCCGTCGTCTTACTGTGTGACTCCCCCCAGATCACTTGGGGTCTTTATAATCTAGGGATGTCCCTAGGTATTTGCTAAGAGCCAGCGAGTTGAGATCCTTACCCAGGGAAGGAGTTTCTTACAGGTTTATTCTCTTTTCCAAAGGATACTTTTAACTTCACTTTGTGAAACTTTCCTGAAGTGGTGGAAAAGCTTGATGAGCTGAAGTGTAAAAGACTGGGGTTTTACACCTAACTGGAGTAATATGAATAAGAGACTACAACATTATTTAAAATAAGATTACTAAGTCTTGCAAGAATCCACATGAACAAAGATAATGTATTTTATTTTATTATTTTTTAAAAATTTTTTAATGTTTTTTAATTTATTTCTAGGAGAGAGAGAGAGTGAGAGAGAGCGAGACAGAGCAAGACAGCGTGAGCAGGGGAGGGTCAGAGAGAGAGGGAGTCACAGACTGAAACAGGCTCCAGGCTCTGAGCTGGCAGTCAGCACAGAGCCCGACGCGGGGCTCGAACCCACGAACCGCGAGATCATGACCTAAGCCGGATGCTTAACCGACTAAGCCACCCAGGCGCCCCAAAGATCATGTATTTTAAAACTGTTACTCTTTTTACGTCATGTTTCAGCTTTTAATGACTGTTCCTTTTCCTGCCACCAGAAAAACAACAAACTTTGAATCCTTTTTGTTTTTTGTATTTGTTTTTGTTACAGTAGGAATTAATAATACCGAAAGCCTTGCCAAAGTATTAATACAGGGTTGGAGCACCTGAGTGGCTCAGTCAGTTAAGCCCTCAGACTCTTGGTTTTGGCTCAGGTCATGATCTCACGGTTTGTGGGTTCAAGCCTTGTATCCAGCTTTGCACTGCCAGTGTGGAGTCTGCTTGGGATTCTCTGTCTCCGTATCTTTCTTTTCCTCCCCTCTCTCTCAAAATACATAAATAAACTTAAAATATTAGTACAGGGTTTTTCTGATTACTCTGACTTTACAATATCTACGTTTGCCTTTTAAGAAAAATGGAATGTTGTTTCTCTGTATCTTTTTTAGTTACACTTTTCAAAAAAGTTTACTTATTTTGAGAGGGTGTAGGGTGTGTGGGCGAGAGGCGGGCAGAGAGAGAGGGAGAGAGAATCTCAGACAGGCTCTGTGCTGTCAGCTCGGAGCCGACATGGGGCTTGAACCCATGAACTGCGAGATCATGACCTGAGCTGAAATCAAAAGTTGGGTGCTTAACCAACTGAGCCACCTAGGTGCCCCTAGTTACACTTTTAAAATAGACAGTACTCTTAAGTTTTCCACAGCTGTACGGCTTTTAGGAAAGTAACCTAAGAAGGTGTTAACTAGTTATATGGGCGATACTTCTTTTCCTGCCCCAGATTAAGGAGACTAGCATTTGTTGAATCCTTGCTCTGTGTGCCAAGTCTGATATTAAGCTTCTTACATATATTATCTTCTGTGTCAGCATCTTTCACATGAATGTCAGCTTCCCAAGAAAGCCCCTCTGAGGACATAGGTTCTACTTCGATTGCACAGCAGTAGAACTTTAACGTTTTGTCTCATATGAGAATATTTTCAACGGGCTTCGTTGCTATTGAAGAAGCGTTCTGTTGTGAAACATTTTTGATTTGTTATTTGGAAATGGATTTGATTGGAACAGCATGTTTTCAAAATGATTTGAATGTTTTAAATAATCTTCTGTCTGGATTTAAAAACTGTTCTGTGTTCGTTTATTTTCAACAGTGTTGTGCTACCAACAAATAAACTTAACTGTAAGGAAGATACACTCAGATTACCCATTTTATTTCCAATGTGTTATTATTGTTTTTAGTATTCTGCATGTTGATGGCATTTCTCAGTTGAAATGGTTTGTCAGAGACAGAGTGACAGATTCTCTATAATAAGAGTCTGGTGGGATTTGGTGGAAGGACTATGAACCAGTGACTCCCATGACCTGCCTTCTGAGTCAGGCTCTTCTGCTACTTTAATTTACTGTGTGGTCTTGGGAAAGTCTGTTTACTTCTCTGGGCCTCAGTTTTTCCATCTGTAAAATGAGGGGGTTGCAGTAGAGTCCAGCCTCCTGTTAGGTTCTTTGGTCCCATTTCAGGGGTCTGTGGTGCAATCATTTGAGGAGTGGGGAGGGACTTCATTTAGAGCATTAGATGAAGCTGATTTTGTGTTTCACTAGGTCTGGCCTTTGAGGAATGCCCTTCCTTTTCATTTTATTTTATTTTAATTTAAAAAAAAATATGTTTGTTTATTTTTGAGAGAGAGAGAGTGCACGCGCGCGCGAGAGCGCATGTGGGAGGGGCAGAAAGAGAGGGAGACACAGAATTGGAAGCAGACTCCAGGCTCTGAGCTGTCAGTGCAGAGCCCAGCACGGGGCTTGAACTTATCAACTGTGAGATCATAACCTAAGCCGAAGTCAGATGCTCAACCGACTGAGCTGCTTGGGTGCCCCGTGGAATGCCCTTCCTTTTTTTGGCCAAATCCTTAATTCCCCTTTAGTTTTTGTCAAAGAATGGCTGTCATAAAATTAACTCGATGGCCCTGTCAAGCATAGGTAGGAGATAAGGTAATGATTAGATTTGGATAAAGCACATTAGATATTTGAAACTGTTTTATAGCGTCTTCTGAGGGGAAGCTCTGCTCTTGGGCATGCAGATAAACTGAGAGAGAAGCCCCTGCAGAGGCCACAGAGGAGGGTGGCATGTGTCTGGGTGCCGGGCCCACTCATGAGAAGTTTTGGCAAGCCATGTCCCCATCCTCTCTTCAGCCCTTGATTAGAATACAGCCCTTGGCCCCTGGAATAAATTTGTCATTATCGTTTCATGTTTGCACCATCCCTGTATTGGGCAGGTGCCCAGGGTCAGCTACTGCGGTAACATGAGTGGTGGCTGTTGGGAGACCCCTACTCAGCTTTGGCAAGATCGTGAGCTTTTCCTTTTCCTTTTGGCAAGCTACGATGATGGGGCAGAGAGCAAAGGAAGCTGACACATTTGGTATTTGTAGGGCACTTTGCTTTCACGACATTCTCAAAATTCAACGTCCTTAACCTTTAAGTGAGGCAGGTGAGGAGACGCCAGACTTGTTACCCACATTTTACTACTTGATAATAAGCAGGTAGTAAATCTAATGCTTCTGATCTTAACCAGGTTAAGGGTTACTGTAGGGTTACTGGGCCTCTTGTAGGAGCAAAGCAGTAACTCAAACATTAAAGCCCTAAGGGAGGAAAGGCATAGAGGTTAGAAAGTCAGGTCACTACAACTTGGCAAGAAGGAGTCTGGATCAACTTCAAAGTATTAGCGGCCTTGGGGTGCTTGGGTGGCTCAGTGGGTTGAATGTCAGTCTCTTGATTTCAGCTCAGGTCATGATCCCAAGGTTGTGGGATCGAGCCCTGCATTGAGCTCTGTGCTGAGTGTGGAGTATGCTTGGGATTCTCTCTCTCTCTCTTTCTCTTTCTCTCCTCCCCCCACCCCTTGCCCCTCTCCCCCACTTGTGAGCTCTCTAGAAATCTTAAAAAAATATTAGAGGCTTTGAGGTGTAGACTCACAGGAGACATTTCCTTTCTGCATAATCTTATTTCCATAATGTTTGATTCCTACTTGGTCTTATAAGCGTTGAGCAAATGCTAAGACAGACATTACTTTTATGATCAGGAAAAAGGCCTAACTGTATAATTTATTGATAGGTAAAATGTACAGATATATATGGACAAAGATGGGAAGAGAACTTGGAAAAAAATGAGTGGTATGGAATTATGGATTAAGGTATTTATGGTTTGACACTGGTTATAAGTAAGATAAACCATTCTGTTCTTTGCCTCCTGCAAAATTTTGTCAGCTAGGTAATCACTGAGGTTTTTAAAGAGTAACTCTACTGGGAAGTATGCTTTAG
This sequence comes from Crocuta crocuta, assembly GCF_008692635.1. Taxonomy (NCBI): domain Eukaryota; kingdom Metazoa; phylum Chordata; class Mammalia; order Carnivora; family Hyaenidae; genus Crocuta; species Crocuta crocuta. Next base: position 2,569,134 of record NW_027529426.1, read on the forward strand.
GAATGCTCAGGGGAGGTGCAGATAAGTGAATTGTTTGTGTTTTTCTTTTAAAGTTGGCTGAAAAGAACGCAGTTCGGTGACGGAGCTAGGAGAAGTGTGCACTGGGGGGCTGGGAGAGGACCGGCAGAGAGCTCCAGAGAGTGAAGGCGAAGCTGTTTGGGAAGAAGGAAAGCTTGGGATTACAGTGCTGTAGGATGTAGCGTTGTCAGAATGGCTGCCCTATAAATCAGATTTTAGTTTCCACACAGTTTAAAAGCACAAAGCCTGGTGCTAGGGCAGCGGGCCATTGTCTGTTGGGGATGTGTTTGCTGGCCTTCTCCAAGTAATGATGATGCTGTAGTGAATGTTTTGCAAGTGTGTCCAAATTAGAAGATGTGTCCTTTTTTCTTTTTTCTTTCTTTTTTCATGTTTGTTTGTTCTGAGAGAGAGCGAGCGAACGCACACATATGTGTGTGCGGGGGAAGGGCAGAAAGAGAGAGAATCCCAAGCAGACTCTATGCTGTCAGTGTAAAACCCGATGTGGGGTTGATCTCACAAATCACGACATCATGACCTGAGTGAAATCAGGAGTCGGATGCTTAATCCACTGAACCACCCAGGTGCCCCATAAAAATGTGTCCTTTCTTCTCTGAGATTTTACCCTTCCGATTTGGGGGTTAGATTTTTTGTTGTTGTTATGAATTGATGGGAATATTTTTATTTGGCAGCTTAATGGTCCATGAAATTGGTAAGTCTGGGAAGCCAGGCCTGAGATGTCTGGAGCCCTCCCCTTGGGATAGAGTGAGAAGTGTAGGCCAGGCCAAACTGGAGCTTATGGGTGGGCTGATGGGGCCTCAGGGCCTTCCAGGAATGTAGGGTCACTGGTAGAGACCAGGGTTTTAGGAGCTCGGAAGAAGCTAATTTTGGAAGTGCTCTGGGAACCGGCAGATATTTTTGAATTATAGCCCAAGAATGTCAGGGAAGTGCCAAGATGAAAGATGAGGGTCTGAGAGAGCAGAAAGGACAAGTGATTGAAATGTGAATTTCAGCAGGCAGGGCCTCAAAATGACAGATCTTCCAGAGTTGGTTTCTTCACACTCAGGCCCCTGTCTGCCAAGGCAGCACGCTTTAGCAGTTTGGCATTGGTGACTCTAGAAGTGCCGATAAGAGTCACAGCCACAGAGCCACCGTGGTCTAACAGCCGGTTTGGTTTGGACCTCTGCAGGATCACGTCTTCCAGAGCAAGTCTTGATAAATCTCTGGAGGAAGCTTAAGAATAATTTGCTCGTGGAATCACAGACCTAAGTTATTTCTGTTTTAAATAGTAGGTTAAGAAAATGATGTATTTTCAAATAATACTTTAAAGTCTATGCTTAATGATATCTGGGTCTTGCTGGTCATCATGGTAATATATTATTAATGTTATTATGCCGCTCTTTGTGCTAAGAGCTTTATCGCCATTAGCCTATTTAATTCTTACAAAACGCTGTAGCCCTCTTCCCATTCTAGAGAGCTTTAGAGGTCCTTTTCACTAAAGCCTGCACAGTAAACAGTGATGCTAACACGGTAACTGTAGTGAGTATAGAGGGTCCATCAGAGAGTTGCCGAGGGACTGATGGGATGAAGAAATAACATTTACGAATTAAGGGTCAACTGTGTGCCTTATGTTATACAGGGAACATTTCACTTAGTCCTTTAGGGTACCTCCTTCTTATCTCTTCTGAGTGAGGGACCTTCCTAAAGTCACCCTTTGGGGAAGAGGAAAATTTCACCTTTCATCCATTTTCAAAATGGACATTAACCGGAATCCACATATTTATTGGTTTAATTAGTTCTTTCATATTATGGTTCCAATGTACATGTCTTCATGTGAACATAAATCGAGTAGCAGAAAATCCAGACATAGTTTCTGAATCTGTCTGAAGCTAGGGGTTGCTGTGTAACCTCTCGGGACACACTACAGTCTAGAATGTTTCTCCTGTGGATAAAATACACACTGGCCTCTGACTGGCTGTCGTGAGCTGATCATGGGGCAATGCTAAGATGGCAGAGGTTTCTGGTGACCCGAAAAAGGTGAGGTGAGGGTTTCCAGGCTTCTCCAGCTGCTTGTGGCTGACTTGAGACTCTGGCTGCCGGAGTGGCGGGTTTAGAGAGAGAAATGCAGCACACCTGTTGATGGTGCCTCTCTTTGGGAGCATCGGCATGCTCCTTGATGCTTGCTGGCTCTGTTCCTGCCTTCTGATTTTCATTGGATCTCCCAAGTGGACTTTTATCCTGGGCAAGAGAGTCTCTGGTCTGCCGACTGGCTGGGCGGTACTACTTGTCAGTGGACGTGAATACATTAGAATTTCTTAGCATGAGTTAGGTTCCTTGAGTTGATTTTTTTCCTGAGTAGGAACTAATACAAAGTTTCTGAACCTAACTGAGGCATGGTCTGGACTCACAGGTGTATAGATACTTTGAGAAACACTGAATCAACCTCCGATTCTTCTAATAATCTGACCAGAATTTCTTATCTTCTCTTATAACCAGGCTTTATTTATTTATTTATGCATTTTCCAGATCACTAGTGGAGACAGGCAACAAGAAACCTTAGTTAGCTTCATTTGTTCGTACTTGTCAGCAGATGTTTGTTGAGCACGTACTTTGTGCCAGATACTGTGCAAAGTTCAGGAAGACAGAGAGGAATGTACCAGAGCCCTGATTGTAAGGGTGCAGGAGAGGCATGTGTGCAAAGTCTGAGGGACTGGAGAGAAGGAAGGCTGGCCTCACTCTGTGGGAGGAAGAAGGCCTCATGGAATAGGAGCCAAGGCCAGGGACTCCTAATGTAAAACCCCCACTACAGAATACCCTTTTCAGCTGACTCCTTTTCCATTTTTCCTTCCCTCCATAGAACTGTTACAGCCTGTTTCTTCTATCCAGCACCTGGGATTTGCCTTTCCTTCCAATGGGGACCTAGAGATTTGGCCTTTCAAATCTCCATAGCAGTGGTTCTCAAAGGGGGGAGGGGGGCAGTTTTGCCCTCCAGGGAATATTTGTTAATATTTGGAGACTTTTTTTTTGAGAAAGAGAGAGAGGGTGCAGTAGTGAGGGGCAGAGACAGAGAGGGAGAGAGAGAAGAGAGAGAAAAGGAGAAGAATCCCACGAGAGTCAGAGAGAGAGAGAGAGAGAGAAGTGGGGCTTACCCAGAGTGAGGCTCGTGCTCACGTGAAGTGGGGCTTGTACTCATGTGAAGTGGGGTTCGAGCTTATCCTGTGTGGGACTTCAACTCACAAACCGTCAAGTCATGATCTGCGCTGAAGTCAGATGCTTAATGACTGAGCTACCCAGGCGCCCTTGGAGACCTTTTTGATTGTCATGACTGTGGAGGGAGTACTACCAGCATCTAGTGGGTAGAGGTCAAAGATGCTTATAAATATCGTGTAGTAAGTGCATGCACAAGATAGCTCTATGGAAAGGTAGTAGCAAGCAGGTGGTTAAGAGCCAGACTCTTAGGGTTCCAATCTTGCTCTGCAATTAATAGCCACATGACCAGGGACAGTAGAATTACAGAGTTACAGGTGGAGAACAGAATTTACAGTGCTTTAGTTTCATCATCCATTAAGTCAGAATACTAGTGGTACCTATATGATATGGTTGCTAGGAGGATTTCATGAGTGAATATTTGAATATAATAATGAACAATACTTGGCATGAAGTAAGATCTTAAGTTATTATTATTTTAAGCAAAAACTTTAACTTTGATTCCAAGGAGCTTGAGTTCAGAGAATCAGGGCAGCCAGGTTTTTGGCACCACCTTTCCTTGGGTGTAAGAATTGGCCCTTGTTTTTGTTTCTCTGGTTCCTCTTTGTCCATGGGTTTTAGTTTCCACTGTTTCCACCTCTTGATTCTAGGACTTTCCATAGCTTTGTCTTTCATCCTTTTTTGTCTCAGGGATCCAGATTCATGTCCTTAATGAACCTCTCTCTGGAGGACTGAGAAATATATTTATGATTTTTTTCTTAGCTCTTTCTATCTTGGGAATGGTGAGAAAGCAGGAAGCAGGTCAGGGGAGACTGCCTTACTTCCTGATCATCACAGCTCCCTTCTCTATGAAGTTCCGTGCAAGATTGAGAGGCAGCGGGTAGTGCCCACTTAGTAACTAACTCTTCCCTCTCTCTGCCCACCAGCTCCACCCCCAAGCTAGGTGCCTACTACTTCCAAAATACCCTGTAATTGGGTCACAACATTATCTGCCTGCTTGAAATCATTTCTAAAAATCAAAGCAAAGATGTAGAATGTGTCAGTGGGATTTAAAATGTCTTGGTCCTTGGGGCGCCTGGGTGGCTTAGTTGATTAAGCGTCCAACTTTCCCTTAGGTCATGATCTCGCGGTTCGTGGGTTCGAGCCCCATGTCGGGCTCTGTGCTGACTGCCAGCTCAGAGCCTGGAGCCTATTTCAGAGTCTGTGTCTCCCTCTCTCTCTGACCTTCCCCTGCTCACGCTGTCTCTCTCTCTCTCCCAGAAATAAATAAAAAATATTAAATAAAAAAATAGTGTCTTGGTCCTCTACTTGAAGCTTTTGGAGTTGTTCTGAAAACAAAAGAGAGCAAACTTGTTACCTTAGGTGGCAGTGTCTTTGTGGCCTAGACCTGTGTTTGCTTTTCACTTGCAAAAGTGCTCAAGCCATGGTCCTTGCTGACTTTCCACAGGAAGATGGGCTTGTGGCTTCCACTCAGCAGATCAGAGATATATACTGTCGAATTTTGCTAACATAATTGACTTGTAAAGATTGTCATCCTGTGTTGAATGGTATCAACAGACTCGAGAAAAGTAAGAAGTTAAGTTGTTAGAAGCTCTCTTAATTCCTTCCCCATGACACGGTCATCTCTCCCCTGAATGAGAGCAGTGGCCTCTCAGTGGCCTCCTGGCCTGTCCAGCTCCATTCATTCAGTTTGGCTTCCAAAGCGCTGGGCGGGGTTCCAAATGCTGCCTGTGGAAACTGACCAGGGTGGAAACTGACCGGGATGGCCAATGTGTCTGCCTGCCTAAACTCTGTGTCTGGCTGGAGAGACTGACAACTGTGATAAAATGTGATGTGTGCTACCAGCAGGGGAGGTGGGAGGTACTCAGTGCTTCCCAGGCCAGCACCTGCCCTGGTTGGGTGTAGGAGGTGTGTCAGGCAAGGCTTTCTTCCCAAGGGAAGGGATGCTTCGTATATCCCACAGCATGCCTGGCACCTCCTATCTGTAAGGCACCCCTGATTCCGGACTCCTGCTCGGAGCCCTGCTGCTTCTGATGGTGTGCCTTCCCTTCCTACCCGCCACTGCAGCCTCTCATTGAGTTGTCTTCTCTGTGGCCCCTCTGTTTATTCTCTGCACTGCTTGCAAGGTGACCTTCTGAAATCCTCTGCAAGTCCGGGCATGCCCATTCCAGCCCTCCAGGCGCTCCTCGCTGCCCTCAAGGTGAAGTGCCAGCTTCTTGGCATCGCACCTGGTACCCTTCATGATCTGCTTTGCTTTCCATCTTATGCTCAGAGCTTGAGCCACACCATTCTCACAACATGACCGGTTTTCCCTAGCTTTGGATGTTTGGACTTTTATTCTCTGTCCCCATTGCCTGCAACCATTCTTACTGTCTGTGTATTCTTTACTTGCTTGACTTTTGTTCCTCCTTCAGAAGTAGCTTAATCATCATCCACCTCAGTGTGTGTCAGAATGACCCGAGGGCTTGCTAAAACACATTCTGGCCTTACCCTCAGAATTTCTGACTCATAGGACTGTGGGGTGGCCTCATCAAAGTTTGTACTTCTAACAATATCCTGGGTGTTGTTGATGCTGCAGGTCAGGGGACCACACTTGGGAGACCCCTGGGTACATGGTCACCCGGGACAGGGTGACTGGCTCTTCTTGTTTCCACTGTGAGCTCCTCAATCCCTCTTACATCATGCCTTTGTTGTCACACTGCTTTGCAACTGTTTACTTTCCTGGCTTCTCTTCAGTCTGTAAGCCCCTTGAGGGACAACACTGTTACTTCTTCATCTTTGTGCTCCCGGTTTTTAAGAAATCCTGGATGCTCAATAAGAATTTGACAAAAAATGAATATATGAATGAAAAATAATTTTATTGTTGGAGGCTTTAATAAATAGGCCCCAGAACTTCTTTTAGCAATAAGTCTTTCTTAGTTTTCTCCCCAGTTGTGATGGTATAGGCTTATGACATGATGTTAATGAGATCAGCATGAGTTTGGTTAACATAAGAGCCAGTTAGCTATGTGGGTTTGTGTCCAAATTCTAGAAATCTAGGGGAGAGGCTCATATTAAGCACATTATTGTTTCTGGAATGACTCAAAAATACATAGGTTTTTGAAGAGTGGCTTGGTATGAAAATATGTGTCCAAAAGAAATGCAGATGTCATTTAATTTAGCAATCATAGCATAACTGTGGTCTTTTTATTTGAAATAATAAATCTCAGTGAAGTGATATTAAATGTAACCAGATGTTTAAGCAATCATTTCTCCAAGCCAGAGGGAGGGATAGCTAGACTACTTCATGTACTTACTCATTCCGTAGATGTTTATTGAGCATCTATCTACTCTGTGCCAATAGGCCCTAGGCACATAGTAGATAGATGCTCAATATGGCAATGAGTAGAACCCTCCTGCTGTTTTAGTGGGAGGTGCCATGGAGAAAATAGAGATGCGGGATGTGATGCAAAGTGCCTAGGGGGCTCTTTTAGATCAAGTGGCGAGTAGGAGACTATTAAGCTGTGTCCCGAGTGACAGGAGGTGATGGCCATGTCAAGATCCTGACATGGAGAGGAGCACAAGAATTAAGGCCACGAGACTGGTGCAGAGGGCTTAACTTGAAAACCTCTCTTTGAGGAGCCCCGATGCCCCTGTCGTCTTGAGGACTGGATTGACACCACCTTATTATTGTGCCTGCTGATCCAGATCCAGGCTCTCACCTTGCTTCTGCAGCTTCGAAAGCAGTACTTCCCAAAGGGTGTTGAATGAAACCTGAGTTACAGGAAAAACGTTGGGAATTGTGGTTTCTGTCATTGAGTTCAGAAAACTGTCTGGATCTTCTCTTCCCATTAACATATTCAGGAAGTTAACTTCATTTAGTCCAGCGTTTGCCCGTGGGCCTACCTTGTGCAGTGTCCTCTGAACTGGTGTTTCTGGCTGCACACCTTGGACAGCCAGCTCTGAAGCTGCTGCTCAGTGCACACCTAAAAGAATGTTTCACGTGATGCAGGCTTCTCTCTGCTCTTCACGTTCCACTTCCCCTTCGGTGACTTTGATTGGTGAAGGAAGAGAAGGAGGAAGCAGCATTTCTCTCATCGGTTTTCCGAATGCCTTGTGTCCAGTTGATCAGTCCCACTGATTTGGGTCCAAAGGTAAATGGCGTTTAGAGCCTGAGAGGTCATTGTTTGTTCACTGCATTCAGGGAGGCGCTGGCTGTAATGTCACGTGGGATGCAGGCTGTTTCTGCACACGCTCTAGCCTCTGTTCCTTCATGAGAGAATGGTTTGTGGTTGAATTATTCACATTATGACTTCATTCTATATTCTTTTGGGTATGTAAACATTGCGTTGGGTGTCAGCTGACCCTGAGTAGAAGTAGGGGGAGAAGAGTGACCTGCTTGGAGTTGCTAAGGGTGAGCTTTAGGTATGAGAATGATAAACTTGTGTCAGACGCTGTATGCTGAGTGTTTACTGATGTTTTGGAATCTTAATACCGACTTAAAAAATGCTAGCATTCAGATTTCCTTTCAGTTGAGGTATGTTTGGTTTTGGCCCTTCCTGAAGTCAGAGCAGATGGACAGGGTCTGTCTTTCCGAAGTTTTGTTGTTGACCTTTATGGTTCTAGTTTGGCACAGCAGGCCCGGAAAGGTTCAAGGTGGGACAAGCTCTCTGAAAACTCTCATTTGCGGGAGAGTCCGAGATGAGTCTTTTTGTAGAATAACTCAGAGTAAAAAAGCATTTGGCTCGTTTGCCAGGGTTGGGAAGGGGCTCCCATCCTGTGCTGCAGATTTGTTGTGCTGGGGGCAATTTCCAGAAAGATGCAGTGTGGGCTGACTGAGATACGGGTTAAAGAAGCTGCAGATACCGATCGAATAGCCCCAGAAACGGGCCGCCCAGCCAGGGAACTGGTAGTGGGGCACGAGAGGGAAGTAGGCCCTGGAGTTCCTGGGGTTTCCTTCTAGTTCTAGGGATTTGGAATATTAGTCCTTTTGGGTCCTCTGTGTTGGGGCATGCTGTTTGCATGGGGTTGTGCTCTCCTTAGATGAAACAGAAAATTTCATATGAACGGTGGATATATTGGGCACCAGTACTGCGCACCAGATCTCCGTATCTTCAATTATCTAGTATCCCCAGACTCCTGCATGCAAATTATATGTATTCCAGTGATTTGAGCAGAAAGTGTGAGAAGTAGTGGAACAAAAGTACCACTCACTGTTCTTGTTCATGAGACGTAGCAGTTGGGTCAGTGTTATTTTCTAAAAATGTCTTTTTTCTAGGACTTGAGGTTATTTCTACTAAAATAAATAAAGGAAGTCTTGCATTCCATCAGCTTAGGTATAATTGTCCCCCGATCAAAGTCATCTCCTGCTGACTTGAGTTCTATTTCATCTTAAATCATTTTCCTTTACTGGTACTAGACCCTGCTGCTTTATATATTATGTGTATATGTTTTACAAGCCACATGTAGAAACAAGAAACAAAAATAAGACGTGGAGTTTTATTGAATTTTATCTTTTCCCCCCTTAGTTCTGAGGACATGTGAATTGCAAGAAAAGTCAATTTGAAAGAGCTGGGGAGAATGTTGATTTGCAGTATTATTATTTTTATTTCCTGGGAAGAAAACAGGATTTTTCATTAGATGCTGCTGTGCTGTTTTCCATCAAGAGAGATAATAGTGGGAACGATGGCCATGTTTGGAGTTTGTATACATTTTTGCTTAAAATGTATATGGTTTTTTTTATGAACTTTGCGAAGGTGTTGCCCTTTTTAATCAGCACCAGCTGTTACACGGTATGGTTCTGTCTTGCCAAGGACAATTTCCTTTTATCAGAGTGAAACTTCCGGCAATTTTAACTTATTTCTACCATAGGAGAGCTTGGTAGATACAAGTTTTCATGGAAGCACATTTATTTTTCCTTGGCATTGACCTTGAAAGTAAATTTTTGAAAAGCTTGAAGATCTATCATTTTGATTGATGGTTGGGTTAAAGGACACTCAGTATGATGCAGTTATGCAAATTTAATTTGCATAAAGCAAAAGATTATGAGAGAATGAATAGAAATGAAAATGGAGCGCTTGCATGGTAAGATTGTGGATGATTTTGTTGGCTTTCTCATTCTTCTTCCTCTCTGATCATGGTTAGTGTTTTTATATTCTTTCAGCAAGTAGTAAAAGGGGAAAAAATGTTCTTACATGTTCATTTTTGTGTCCTCTAGAAGGTATCCCATTTCAGAGCATTTCTTCATGGAGACTGAGAACAAAAAAGAGCTGACAATATGCTTAGTGAAATAAGCCAATCACAAAGGGACAGTTATTGGATGAATGTATTTAGGGGAACCAGAATAGTGTAATTCATAGAGACAGAAAGTAGGTGGCTGTCAGGGGCTGGGTTAAGGGAGTAATGAAGAGTTAGTGCTTAATGGATCCAGAGTATGATTTGAGGAAGATGGAAAAAGTTACAAAGATAGGTGCCGGTAATGGCTGTACAACACTGTGAATGTACTTAGTGCCACAGAACTGTATACCTCAACAGGGCTATAATGGTAAATTTTGTTACGTGTGTTTTATCATAATAAAAGGAAAAAAAAGTTTAACCTGGAAAAAAAAAGAAAGGAAAACCGAGAACTGGTCCCATTTCCTTACTGTGTCCTCACCGTGTCCTTGCTTTAGACTGAAGGTGCTGTAAGCATGCTCTGATCTTGGTGTAGCCTGCCCCTGGGGCTGAAGCTTTGAGGGGTGCAGAGGGCACAGACCCCAAGAGCTGGGGGCGAGGTGTTTAGGGGCTGCTTAACCTGAACTTGATACCAAGCTCTTGTCTTTTAAAAAGCGTTCTTTTATAAGAGATGAACCCTGATCCAAGACAAGTTTGAAATTCTAAACTGGGTATGCTCTATGCGGGACATATATTTGGCTGTATCTGTTACTGACTTCTGTGGAAATGGAACAATTTGGTAAAAATTAATCTTCATTTGAATGTCTTCCAAAACTGTGGCACTTTCTCTATTTATTGTGTTGAGTGTTTCCACAAAGCCAAGTGACTGTGTAGCCTAACTTTTCTTTTGTCTTGTCCGTGTTATTCTCAAGAGAGAATAGACTGTAGGTCTGGATGGGACTGAGTTTTAGTTTGGGCCCCGCCCTGGGAAGGTGGTTGTGAGTGGGTACCCTGCCTGAGCCACAGCTTCTCCCATCTGTAAAATATCCAAAACGATTCCTACCTGGTTGGGAGGGTTTACTGTGATAATGTGAAAATGCGTGCTGCTTTCCTGATTTCCTGTTGTCGAAATGGTCAGTAGGTTGATGGAGCATTCTAGAATAACCCCAGGTTTGTCATTGTGCTGTAGAAGATAGTTCTCAATCAAAACTTACCTACTTTTCAGAATTAAAATGTTTTAAAAGATAGTTCTTTCAGAAAAGGCAAATGGAAAATGTTTATAATTGGTAGCAGATTTTTCGTGCTTTGTATTCAACTCTATGATGGTTTTTATTGTTGCCTCATCTGCTTTTTTATCTTCAGAAAATGTGAATGATAGTCCTTCAGTGCATTTCGTACCTCTTATTACGGTTGGATAGTCTTGGAAGACCTGTGGATTCGCATTTGATCCTGGGTCCGTCTCAGTGCAGTAACCCTAAATAAGTTACCTCCTTTTCCTCACCTATGGGAGGATCCTATAGAAGTTATAAGGGTTACTGTTTATTGAGCACCTGTTATGAAACAATGGTCACTGTGGCATGTGTTACATGGAGGGCATCATTTGGCCCCACACCTCTATGAGGTAGTTGCCCTAATTACCCTCAAATATAGGTGAGGAAGCTGAGGCTCCCCAGTGTCCAAGGGCATACATACAGCTAGAGCAGGTGATCAGACTGAGCTAGCTGAATGTAGATTATGAGGACAGAACTTGGCATTGGGGAGGCCACTTAGTACACGTGAACGCGGCATGGATGTGTACACACACACCCTGCACCCCCTTAAATTATTCTCCCAGGTACAAGAGCTACTAGCTTGCAAAATCTGGAATTCCCTAGGAGGGTAGAAAGTATCTAAGTGTGGCAAGGCTCACCTTGGCAGCACAAAGGGTATTCGATTGTGATTGCAGCTTCTTTGCATTTTTTCCTAATTCCTTCTTTAAGCAAAGAAAATTTCTATATTCTCTGTAGGATTAATCTATACTTTTAAAAGATGTAATTGAGGTTTTACTGTTTTTCTTTAGGAAAAAGTTGGTTATTTCTCTAATCATTAAGCATCTTGTCCTGAGAATAATTACGGGAGATAAGCTCCAGCCACCAGGGGTGAGCAACTGGCGGTCTTGGAGGGTTCTGTAAATATATTAGTCTGAAAATTGCACTTTAATGTGGTGTGCTAGTGAAATAGAATTTGACTTGCTAAATTATTCCATGTTAATAACAATCTTTTTCTAAGGAGGGTGTTACTTTATTTAAAAAAAAAAAAATAGGTCGTTCATATCTTCCAAAATAATTGAACTGTCCTTTGGGATAACCTGTTAGTACTTTCACTTCTATTTGAGTCTGGATAATTCATGGAGTGCAAAAAACAGAATTTCAGGTCAAGAATTTGATTTTAGGAAATATAATTTTCTCTACAGTTTGCTTTGGGTAGCGTTGGCCTACATTATATCCTGACTTACATGCTATATTTTAATATTTAAAACAAGGCAGCTCATGTGGTGCTACTCATGATCTCAGCTAGCAAAATGTATGCACTTAGTTATCAATGATGCCTTCTGAGAAAACCATTTCAAAGAATAATTCCTGAGTAGTGGGTTGGTTAACAGTTATTCATGCCTGAGACTTTCCCCCTGTTTATTTAAAGAGCCAAATTCTGAATTAACCTGTTTTTGAAGCTTCCGGTTGCTTCCCTAATACACAGTGAAAATCTGGCTCCCAGTGTGTGGTGAACATATTTCTCACGATTAATAGATGAACAAAATACAGTTGGTAATAGAGTGAATGCACAAGTTTGACACCAGACTCTGGAAGAATAGGGAGGCTATCAGCAGCAGAAATTGGAAACACCCATTTACTTGAAGAATTGTGTACTATGTTTACATATTCCTTGAAGGGTAATTTTTATTAATCAAAATATGAAGGCAATTTGAAGGTTGCATGTAATCTTAATCTGTTAGTTGTAGACCCCAGGAAATTCTTAGCTTTCAAAAGAAGTGGACACGTCTATTAAGAGTTTTAAAAAGAAAATATCAATTATCAAATAGGTCACTTATAGAATATGGTTTAATTATTGTTCATTGGTCAAAACTCAGAAGTGTTGCCTTAAGTGGAAAAAGTGGAGGTGAGAGAGTGGGAAGACAAGTGGATTATAAGTACTTGAAGTTTTTCTGTGTATTAACTGGCTTCCATTTGAGAGAAATACTTGGCTTTTCATGATAAAGAAAATTTCTCATGTACTTAAAGCATGTTGACATTTTGGTCACGTCCTGTTTACCTTGAATGTAAAAGAAACCCTTGAATCTCAAGCTTTTAACCACTCATTCAGAGGAGGGATTGGAGAACCAGCAAATCTCTCATCCATGAAGAGGGAAACTGATTAGAGAAACAGTCATTTCCCTGCATCTTTGGAGTCAGTACTATACAGGCTGTATCTGTCAGGGATTGAATTGTGTCATTCTCCCCCTTACTTGGCCCAAAGATAAATTGAATTCTTAACCCTTGTAACCTGTATATGTGACCTTACATGGAAAAGGGACTTTGAAGGTGTCATCCTGTTAAGATGAGGTCATACTGGAGTAAGGTGGGCACTTAATCCATTATGACTGGTGACTTTATAACAAGAGGGGAAACTGGATGCCGACCAAAGTGAGAATGTCATGTGGATGTGGGGACAGGCTGGAGTTAACACCACCACAAACCAACGAATGCCTGGGGCCTCCAGCAGTTGGAAGAGGCAGGGGAGGATCCAGCGGCTTTGGGGGGAGCTTGGGTCTGCCAACACCATGATATCAGAACCCCAGCCTCTGGGTCTGTTGAGACAATAAATTCCTGTTGTTTTCAGCCTCCCAGTTTGTGATTGTTAGAGCAGCCACAGGAAGCTGCAGGACGAGTCAGACTTCCAGAATTTGAATTCTGGCTTCACATTCTAATGTGATTGGTCTTAGGCAAGTTACTGAGCTTCGTGGCGCCTTGGTTTCCTCACCTATAAAACGAGGCTAAAAAGACTGTCTTCCTTATGTAGTTGTTTTGAAGGTAATATGTGTATGATCCTTTGAGCAATGCTGTTACATGTAAAGAAAACAGTCATTTTAAAGCTGTAACTGATTTTTGATCATTTAGCAAATATCCCCTGAGTTTCCTTTCTTAATGACAGGCCCTATGGTAGACAGAAGTGAACCCAGCAGACAGGGTCTCTGCTCTCACAGATCCTTCAGGTGATCATTCCCTCTAGTAACGTGAGGAAGAGAGGAAAGTGGATTCCATGTGGTGTCTTTATGAGCAAGAACCTTTCCTCTGGACCTCAGGGAGTCTGGTGTGTTGGATAGGCAGTGAGCGTGTGCCGGACTGCTTGGGGTTAAGTTCGGGTTCTTACTAGCTCTCACCTTGAGTGGTAACAGAGTTTTTAACGTTCTCTGCTTCCACATCTGCAAAACGGGGACATAATAGGAATCTTTCTCAATAGGGCTATGGTGGTGAGGATTACATGAGTTAAAATGCATAAAGTACCTAGAATAGTAAGCATTTCATAAATGTCATTGTATTATGAAGTGAACCCCGAAAGATCCTAAATCTATAAATGAATTTTTGTGATACTTATTAAGCATGGAGAATTCAAGTATGGATTAGATGTAGCTCCTTTCCATCTAGACTCATGGTTGAGGTGAGGGGAGATTTATTTATTTACATGTTAGTGAGATAGCATATGAACAAAAAATGGTGGTAGAAAGTAGAAGGAGCATGATTAATTCTCCTTGGAGTACCAGGGAAGGTTTCCCAAAGATGTTTTATTTTTTTATTTTAATTTTTTTAATGTTTTTTATTTCTGAGAGAGAGAGTGAAAGAGAGAGAGACAGCATGAGCAGGGAAGGGTCAGAGAGAGAGACACACAGAATCTGAAGCAGGCTCCAGGCTCTGAGCTGGTTGTCAGCACAGAGCCTGATAAGGGGCTCGAACCCATGAACCGTGAGATCATGCCCTGAGCCAAAGTCGGACACTTAACTGACTGAGCCACCCAGACACCCCTCAATGTTTTAGAGGTTGAATAGGTGTTTGCCAGGGAGCAAAGGGAGGAAGGAACATTAGGGGAAGTGAGAGTAGTATATCCAAAGGCATGAAGTCTTAACCCCATGATAGGTACAGGAGACACCTGGTGGTCACTCAGTGGTGTTAGGGTGTAGGTATGTCCTGGAGTCAGGATTCAAACTCTACTCTTTACTGCTGTGTAATCATAAGCAGACCTCTCTGTGCCTCTATGTTTTCATCTTTTAAGTAGTAATAACAGGCTCCGAGGGGATTTGAAGTGCTTAGATCAGTGCTTGGCCAAAGTGCGTGCTCAAAAGGCATTGGCTCTAATTAATGTTACTACTCTTGTATTTGCTATTGAAAGACAAAGTAGCCTCACTTAATATTCTCAGTCTAATTCGTGGATTCCTATGGGCCTGTATAAATGCTGCACCCTCAGGTCTGTATACTTTCTTAAAAACAGCTTTTACCGCTTGAACGTTGGAATTAGGAGGTAAAGAAAAATACAGTGTACTTTGTTTAAATAGAGGAAAAAATGATTAAGATAGGCTAGACATTGGCACCGAGCTGTGTGCAGATTGCTGATTAGGCAAAATAAAAGAAATAAACCAGCGTGTTGAGCCAACACAGTTTTGTTTTTAAATCTGGTGAACCACCTGTATCTTTAAGTGATCAATTTAAAGATGGCTTTGGTTTGCTGCTAATTGTCTCCAGATCACCTGGTGACATCATTCTGTGTCCTGAGGTACTGTAAGTTTAAACAAGCCACCGCTGGAATGCAGTCCGCCTGGGGTGCCCCTGAGACTGGCGTGCGTTCAGAGGTGAGAGGGCACGTACGGCCTTGGCTTTCTTTGGCTGTACTTCTCCGAGCTGTGATGTTGCAAATGCTGGATTTCAGCCATGGTCCCACTCGCTTTTATTTTTATTGTTTGAAGGGGAAGGGTGTGTGTGTGTCATTTCCATGTGTGGGTTTTCTTTGACTCTGAAAGTAAAATGTGCCCATTATGACAAGACTTAGGCCAAAAGAGAATTAAAAGTAAAACAACGGTAGAAATGTTAACATTTGGAGATAATAATTATTAATACGTGGAGTAGAGCCTCTTAAGCCCCCCCTCACTTGGAAAAAAAAGGAAAAAAATCTCAACTACAGGGGCAGCTAAGGTTAGTGTTGGGCAAAGGACAGGCTGATGAGTGAGTTTTTCAGGAAATGCTTAATTAGAAATTGTTCTGGAAAATTCAGGACAGAAACAACATAAGAGTGGTAATAGAATTATCTTACATTAAGTTAGTTTAAAGTGTTGGTGATAAGTTTCTGGGCAAAGTTTATATCTATTCACGCAACATGCACTTTTTAGTGCCAGCTAGATGCTCGGGATACAGCATGTTGGGAAAGTTTATATCTATTCATGCAACATGCACTTTTTGAGCACCAGCTATATGCTCAGGATACAGCATGTACGCAGCAGGCAAACTGAGCTTTCATGGGACTTGCACTATTGTCAGCATTTTAGACAGTAACTAAATAAAATAATCGATGTTGTAAGGTGTAAGTGCCATGGAGAAAAGCGAACCAGGCTATGGGGGCTGGAGATGAGGGGATTTAGGAGGAAGGGATGTGATTTTACTTACTTTATTAATTAAAAAAAGTTTTTTAAAGATTGCCTTTTAAAAAAAATATTTATTTTTGAGAGAAAGAGAGAGCATGAGCAGGGGAGGCACAGAAAGAGAGAGGGAGGCACTGAATCCAAAGCAGGCTCCAGGCTCTGAGCTGTCAGCACAGAGCCTGATGTGGGGCTCAAACTCCCAAACCATGAGATCATGACCTGAGCTAAAGTCAGATGCCTCCTTAACTGACTGAGCCACCCAGGTGCTCCAGGGGGTGGACAGAAAAGACTTGACAGGGAAGGTGGTGTTTGACTTGAGGCTTGAAGGAGGCGAAGAGGGATGGTGTCTACTGTGCATGTTTGGGGAAAGAAGCATTCCAGACAGTGGTGTTCAAAGGAGCTGGAGGATTGCAGCAAGGCTGGGATGAGGTGAACGAGGGGGGTAAGTAGATGGGCTCAGATAAAATGGTGGGGAGGAAGGGGCACCTGGGTGGCCCAGTTGGTTAAGTGTCTGACTCTTGATCTTGGCTCAGGTCATGATCTCATGGTTTGTGGGATCGAGCCCTGTATTGGGCTCCACACTGACAGCTCAGAGCCTGCTTAGGATTCTGTCTCCCTTTCTCTGTGCCCCTCTCTGGCTTGTTCTCTCTCTCTTTCTCTGGATGTCTCAAAAAGGAATAAATAACAACAAAAAGATGGGGGTGAAGGTAATGAAACATCCTGCAGGGCTGGTTAGTCCATTGGAAGAGTCTTGACTTTCACGCCACTAAAGATGTGAAGCTGCTGGAGCCTTCCCAGCCAAGGGTGATGATCTGACTGACGTTTTACAAGGGTCATCCAGTGGCTGTGGTGAGAATAGACTTTAGGGGTGCTGGGTGGACACAGGAAGATCAGTCCAAAGACTGGTATAATGTGGTTTGAGAGATAATTGGGGGGTGAGGGGTGTGGCAGTAGAAATGGTGAGAAGTTACTGGATTCTGAACATTATTTTCAAAGTGGAGCTGATAGGGGGCACCAGGGTGGCTCATTTGGTTAAGGGCCCAACATTGGCTCAGCTCATGATCTGATGGTCTGTGGGTTTGGGCCCCTTGTCGGGCTCTGTGCTGACAGCTCAGAATCTGGCCTGCTTTAGATTCTATGTCTCCCTCCCCTGCTCACACTCTGTCTCTCTCTCAAAAATAAATAAATGTTAAACAAAATTTACTAAAAAAANTTTGTCGGGCTCTGTGCTGACAGCTCAGAATCTGGAGCCTGCTTTAGATTCTATGTCTCCCTCCCCTGCTCACACTCTGTCTCTCTCTCAAAAATAAATAAATGTTAAACAAAATTTACTAAAAAAAAAAAGAAAGAAAAAGAAAAAGGTAATAAAAAAGTGGACCGGGTGGGATTTGTCAATGGGTTGAATGTGGGGTGTGGTAGAAAAGGAAGAATCAAGGATGATCCTGTGGATATTAGTCTGAGCAACTGGAAGCGTGAGGCTGCTCTGAACTGAGATGCAGAAGTCTGGTCCTGAAGAGCAGGTTCAGGTGGGACAGTGTTACGCACTGAATGTTTGTGTCCCTCACAGATTCATGTGGTAGTACTAGGAGATGGGCCCTTTGGGAGGTCATTAGGCTTAGATGAGGCCATGAAGGTGGAGCCCTCACATAATGGGATTAGTGTCCTTACAGGTGTCACAAGAGAGACCAATAGCACTCTGCTCTCCACCATGTTAACATACAAGACGCAGGCTGCAGCCGGGAGGAGGATACTCACCAGACACCAAATCTGCCAGTTTCCTGATCTTGGGCTGCCCAGCCTCCAGAATTGTGAGAAATAAATTTCTGTTGTTTTTAAGTCACCCACTCTGTGGTATTTTGTTATAAGAGTCCAAATGGACAAAGGCGAGACAGATCAGGAATTGAGCTTCAAATATGGTATTTTGAGGCATTTGATAGATATCCAGTTGAACCTGTGAACCTGGTAGGTGGATCTAGGAGTCTGGAGCTTAGGGGAGAGGTCTGAGCTGGAGCTGTAGGTTTGGGAGAATAAAGAGCATCCAGGGAGGGAGTGAAGATAAAGAAGATTTGTAAAAGGTTAGCCTCTGATTGACAAGTTAGGGTTGAAGAGATGAGGAAGAACAGACTGAGGAGACTGAGGAGTGGCTGCTAAGGTAGGAGTGTGATGTCCTCAAAAGGCCCAGTGAAGATGTGTTTCAGTGGACAGATATGGTCAGCTGGATCAGATCTGCAAATAAGCCACATCTCTTTGTAAAACTGTAGTGATTATTGAAAATGTATGCGTGTTCTTTAGGTTTTATTTTATTTATTTCTCTTGGTATACAGAATTGTATTAAATATAAACGCCCCAATCTCTCTCCCTAGTCCTTGGAGACAGCATTGTTAATAGTCTGGGTAACCTGGGTTTGTGTGAGAGTGAGTATTTATATAACTTTATTGATATCTGTATCCATATCTATAAATTTTGTCTTAACAAAATATTTCAAATATGCAAATATCCAGTAAGTAGAGACAAATGTATTAAGTCCTGATGTACCCACTATCTATATTTTTTAAATAATGTTTTTAATTCCAGGATAGTTAACATACAGTAATATATTAGTTTCAATTGTACGATGTGGTGATTCAGCACTTCTATAGAACACTGAGTGCTCATCCCAGCAAGTGTCCTCCTTAATCCCCATCACCTATTTCACCCATCCCTCCATCCACCTCTCCTCTGGTAACCATGAGTTTGTTCTCTGTAGTTGAGTCTGTTTCTTGATTTGCCTCTCTCTCCCCCCCCACCTTTGTTTGTTTCTTAAATTCCACAATATGCCTACTATCCATATTAAAGAAATGAGACCACTGTTCTAGATGTCTTAGAATTTATCTTTACTTCCTTATTATTGCAGTTAGTTCTATTTTTATTCTACTATTTTTATTTTTATACACACACATACATCTTCTCGCTTGTGTGCACACATGCATGTGTTCTCTCTCTCTCTCCTTTCTCAGGCTCTTTCACTCTGCCCAAGGCTGTGCTATATTTTTCAGACAGCTGCTGGACAGCCACCACAGTGGTCCTGTACCCACCTGGGTCCTGGGAGAGCCATGGAAGTAACGATGTACAAAACGGCAGCCTCTGCAAGGAATGTGTTAAATTTGCTGATGAAAGTAGCCTTGTGGCCCCTGGGTGGCTCAGTCAGTTGAGCGTCTGACTTCAGCTCAAGTCATGATCTCATGTTTGTGAGTTCGAGCCCTGCGTTGGGCTTGTTGGTGACAGTGCGGAGCCTGCCTTGGATCCTCTGTCCCCTTCTCTGTCTTCCCTTCCCCCACTCATGTTCTCTCTCAAAAATAAAAATAAACATTAAAAAAAAAAAAAGTTGTGCTGGGGAGTCCAGCATTTCTATTTGAGAGCTCAGGAATACCAGTGATGGTCTAGGGGAAGGTCTGAGGCTTTGGTGTTCTTCAGTCCTTGCTTCAAATCCTAGCTCTTTCGCTAACTGTGATCCTGGACTAGTCATGCCTCCATTTTCTTCACCCATAGACTGGAAAATTTCCACCTTAAAAGGTTGCAAAGAGTGGTGGGGGTAACTTATCTAAGTAAAGTGCTTAAGAGTGCTAATCATGTGCTAGATACCAATGACATAAATTCCTTGTCATCTCATCCTTTTCCTGTTTTGTTGTTAAACTAATTGGTGGATGAAAAAGGTTTGGAGGTATATTATTTAAATAAATATACTCCAGTTATCTAGACAGGAATATTGAGATGAAAGAATTTTAGTGCAAAAGGTAGCTGACCTGAGACTTTTCAGCTTTTTTTTTTTTTTTAATTTAAATCCAATATCTTAGCCTGTTAGCCTTTAAGTTTCACTGTGAGGAGCGCCTGGGTGGCTCAGTCAGTCAGGCATCCGACTGTGGCTCAGATCATGATCTAATGGTTAGTGAGTTCAAGCCGTGCTTCAGGCTCTTTGTTGATAGCTTAGAGCCTGGAGCCTGCTTTGGATTCTGTGTCTTCTCCTCTCTCTGACCTCCCTGCTATCTCTCTCTCTCTCTCTCTCTCTCTCTCTCTCTGTGTGTCAAGAATAAATAAACATTAAAAAATTAAAAAGTTTCAACATGAACAGGTTCATTGTCAAGTTCACTACCAGAGGTTTGATGGTCTTCTGGAAAAGAGTTACTAATAATCTATCCTCTCTAACTACTATCTGTGCGATTTTCCTGCTTCAGGAAAGACTATACCTCAGAAGACCCATCCCCTGTTGGTGAGTGCCTGTTGTCAACTTCATTTGGTGGGGTGCCTGGGTGGCTCAGTTGGTTAAGTGTCCATATCTTGATTTTTGGCTCAGATCATGATCTTATCGTTTGTGTAGTTCAAGCCCTACCCCAAGCTCTGTGCTGGCAGACGGAGGCTGCTTGGGAGTCTCTCTCTTTCTTCCTCTCTCTCTGCCCCTCCCATGCCTTCTCTCTCAAAATAAGTAAAATAAACTTAAAAAAATTATAGAAAACCCACATCATTTGGTTAGATGTCATCAGCTATGGTTTGTGGAAACCTGTCCTTAATCACAGTGGTGAAATGAAGTGGTTGGAAAATGAACCAGTAAGAAAAAGGACTTCAAGTAGTTTTTTATTACTGACAGATAATGAGCCCTGCAAATGTTTGGCCAAATATTAACTGGGATCCCTTGGCCACTGTCACTGACATGACTGAGTCAGGACCACCCAGCATACCAGAAGCTTAAATGGCATTCCCACCCGTGATTTCTAGACTGTCCACTCCACTCAGTGAGTGACTTGCATTGGTAAGAGCCATCTTGTTTTATGCTTGGGTGTTCTAGGGAGGGCTGGGGGAAAAATAAAAATAAATGAATGCACAGAATAGACTTTTAAAAGGAATTTAATAGCAATTGACGTTGGTGGATCCCAAGTTAGGAATCAGATAGGTTGTTGCTGATTGTTCATACCCATGGCCTGATCATGTTGAGCACACAGGCATTAATAAGGGGGAGAAGAAACTATTTATTGGCTTATGTGGACAAAGGAGGAAATGTATGTGGTGCAATGTTTCCATCTCCCAGTCCCTGGTCCCATGAGTGGTATATCTCACAATAGCAGCATTCTCGTTCCTGGGGTGGCCGGAGCTGCTGTCAGGGTGATGTTGGAACATGACCTGATTCCATTGGATCCCTGCTCAGCTCTTCCCTAAGGAAAGTGAAATTGATCCAGTTGGGTCTCAAAGCATCATCCATATGGGAAATGGTGGGCCAGCCATAGCTATCTCGTAGCTGGCCTGAGTTCCCCTTCCCTCAGCCTTCTGCTGCTCTTGTCCATCAGAAAGAGACCACCAGTTCCTTACCAGTCCATTTCCCCAAAGCTCCTTAATCAGAAGTAGAGGATTAGCTTTCATTGGCATTTTTCTTCTCAGATCTTCTTAGAAAAGAGCCTTGCTTTCTATTGCCTCAATTGCATTACTGCTTTATTTCACTTAGGAAGTAAAGTTTAGCGAACTCCAGGAATCACTCCGTAGTTTTTGGCCAGGTATACATAAGACTAGTATGAAGTTGTCTCTGATGCATGATCTGTACAACAAAACATTGGACACCAAAACACACTCAGGAGCCAAACCTGATTAACTGATACCTACTCTTCTTTTCCAACTTCTGATGAGATAGATGATCACAGACAGAACTTTAAGCCTAGGTAGGGAATTCTTTTGATATGGTAAGTTTTAGAAAGTAAATATACTGCAGTGAAATCAGACTAAGCAGTATGTGAAACTGTGGAGCATTTTTATTTCCACAAGGATAATATTAGGGAATTAGGTCAACTTTTTAATGAAAAAATAAATAACATCACCCAGATCAAGATAGAGAACATTTCCATCCCTCCTGCAGCTTTCCTCCTGTCCTCTTCCGGACAGTACCTTTGACACTAGATGAGTTTTCCCTGTAAACTCCATTTTTGTGTAAATGGAGTTGTACAATATGTGCTCTTTCATGTTGGCTTTCGTTTGCTCAGCCATCCATGTTGTTGTAACAGTAGTTCATTCTTGTCCATCGTGTGTGGTATTCCATTATATGAATACACTTCAGCTTATCCACATCATTGCTGGCAGACATTTAGTTTCCCAGGTTTTGCCTATTGAGAATAATGGTGCCGAGAACATTTTGGTGTATGCCTTTTGGTGACCATTTACCGTGCATTTCTGTTCGGTATGTTTGGAGGTGTGGGATTGATGGGGTGTAAGGCATGCAGATGTTGTTTAGCTTTAATGAAGTCTTTCAAAGGGAGTGTTCAGGTTTACATTCCCAACAGCTATGTATGATGCCAACCCATTTTTAACCCCACTAAGACTTCTTGTGTCCCCACCCCCCATCTCCCAACCGAAAAAAAGACTTCCTGTGTTCCCTACCATAGTTAACAAGTCCACCATCCCTACAGACACCGAAGCTGGAAGCTGCCTCATCCAAATAGGCCATCAACCAGGAATGGCCAGTCTTCCAAAATATGCCAGGAATATCTTTCCGTTCCCAAATGTTTTCACTTTTTTTTTTTTTTGAAGATGGTAAAGCTGCTAATTGGTTGTTCTGTCTCTAGATTTTTTTTCTATAAGTCAATTTCCAAATGTTCCTCCAGAATAGAAAGATACATAACTAAAAGCACTCATCACAATTCATAGACACTTTAATGTGAATTGAATGGGAATCTAATTTAAAATTGGCTGTATGGGGTGCCTGGGTGGCTCAGTCTATTAAGCGTCCGACTTTGACTCTGGTCATGATCTCACAGTTTGTGGGTTCAAGCCCTGCATCAGGCTTTGTGCAGACAGCTCAGAGCCTGCTTTGAATTCTGTTCTCCTTCTCTCTCTGCCCCTCTCCTGCTCACGCTCTGTTTTTCTCTATCTCTCACAAATAAATAAATGTTAAAAAAATAAATAATTAAATAAGGTTGGCTATAATGCAAAGTCTAAACTCTTTTGCATAAATACATATTGGAAAGAGTTTAAGACTAATGAATTTTCAACCTACTGGGGATATCATTTGATTAACTCAGGTGCACATGCACACGTGCACGCGCGCACACACACACGCACACACACACACACACACACAAGAGAAAGAAAGAGAAAGTTTTGGCCTTTGCCTATGCAGTACAATGTGGCGCATAAAAAGAAGATAAAATAGGCATGGATAATTCCTGTCTCAGAAATGAATGTGAATACTATCTGTTTAAGGATCTTTCAGGTTAGATTATTTAAATCTTTTTTTTTTAAATGTTTTATTTATTTCTAGGAGAGAGAGAGAGAGACAGCGTGAGCAAGGGAGGGTCAGAGAGAGAGGGAGTCACAGACTGAAACAGGCTCCAGGCTCTGAGCTGGCAGTCAGCACAGAGCCCGACGCGGGGCTCGAACCCACGAACTGCGAGATCATGACCTAAGCGAAAGTCGGACGCTTAACCGACTAAGCCACCCAGGCGCCCCATAGATTATTTAAATCTTGATGTCATTTTACATGAATATATATGTGTGTACATAAATGTGTGTGTTTCTCATTTAATTCTTACAACAACCATATTGAGTAGGTACTATTACAGTATTCTCTTTTTGCAAGTGGGATCTTTTAGGAGCTGGATGACTTGCCCTGGGTAAAGGTTTTATCCTTTCTGTATATGACTTCTGTAGACAAGATATAAATTTAAGAGTCACATATTTTATATAAAATATTAGCCCATTGGCACCAATGTGTGTTGTTACATTTCTCAAACCAAATATACTTATTGTCTTTTGTCATGTTATAAAAATGGTATGGTTTTAATATAAAATACAAAATGTAACAGTACCAAAAATTTTTTTAAAATCACCTGAAATTCCACCATTTAGATAGGTTTTATTTTTTAATAATCTGGAAAGCAAAGGACCATTGTCCTTCTGTTACCTGAGATCTTGTTTTGTGTCATATCTTCACATCATCAGGAAGCAGAATTCTACCCAGAGCTCATCTCTGACCTAACATCATTTCTGTGCTGTGGTTATTTGGGCAGTAATACTTGAAATAATCTTAAATGAGAAGGCATGATACAAAATAGTAGTCTCAATTGATGATTCTTATGTATGTACAGAAGTCATGAATTTTAGTGATAAAATTAGGTTCTGTGTTTCTGTGCGCCTTGATAGTTGCAGTAATATCCAGAGGAAGATACAGTGTAGTCAGGTGTGTGGGATTTGGAGTCTCACCGGGCCAGCGTTCCAGCACTGGCTTTATTGCATTCTAGTTGGATGGCCCTAAGTAAGTTTCTCCATTACTTTGAGCCTTAGTTTGCTCATCTGAATAATTGGAAATAATACCACCTGATAGGGTTGCTATGAAGACCCAGTGGGATCATGTCCGTACCAAGGCAGCTGTGGTTATTTTAATAATAGTGTGCTGGCCCTTTATTTGTGGTCAGCAGTAATTTGTTTCCAAACAAAGTGGACGGCTGAACTTGAGCAGTGATCATAGTGAGTATCTCATTAGGACTACATAGAATTGTCATTTTTTTGGTGTGGTCTGGTAGTTGCCATGGTGGTACGTTGCACTTTTAGAACTTCTTGGATCCTGCTTACAGGTAGCAGCGTACTGAAGCTCACAGTTGCAGAGTGAGCCGGCACACGCAGCCCTACAAAATTAGGTGCATACCAGACGAATGAATAATATACTAATTATTATCCTTCGTCGGAGAAAGTCTGGGAGGATTGTAGCTTCAGGCACTTTGTAAACCCAGCTTTTTAAGCTTGCAAAATCGTGATTACTATTTTTAGTTCAATTTCTACCCTTTAAAAAAGTGTGGTGTGCTCCTTGTTACTCCTGGATGGTTTTATGTATTTTAATTAATGTTCTCTTATTGCGTTTTGTGCCCCAAGGCTACTTTAGTGAAAGATGTAATTTCAGAGGGCTGATGAAATTAGATAGGTCTGGCTGGGAAGACTGTGTTATTCATATTTATGGTTGTACAGTATTTCAGGTCCATCTATGTCCGACAGTCCTGCTCTGTAAACACACAGGGTTCTTTTTTTTTCCTTTAATTTTTTAACATTTATTTATTTTTGAGAGACAGAGTATAAGCAGGGGAGGACAGAGAGAGAGGGAGTCACAGAATTTGAAGCAGGCTCCAGGCTATGAGCTGTCAGCACAGAGCCCAATGCTCGAACCCATAAACCGTGAGATCATGACCTGAGCTGAAAGTTAGCCGCTCTTAACCGACTGAGCCACCCAGGCGCCCCTGTAAACACACAGGGTTCTGAATCCATCTGTCTTCGTGTGGTTCAGACCAGTAAGTAATAACAGCTCCGGTGTGGCGGGTCTTTTGTTGTTTTGGTGTTAAGCAGAGCTTTATGATTTTTCCCTTAGAATCTCATCATGCAATCATATGTCAGAAATGGAAAACGGTTCTATGAACCAAATACAAATAGCCCTCCCCTCCACCTTTATCATATTATGGGCGGACCTCACACATCCCTGACTGAATTCGCATGAGGTTTGTGACCAGGGAGAAATCAGCTTCATTGGGGTCTGAATGAGGAGCCGGCTATAGAGCATGTAAAATGTATTTTAAATCCCTTGCCAGAGCTGAATGCAATTAGTCTTACAATAAAGCGGAAGACAGTTCCCTGAAAAAGAAAAAGTAATATTTTGAGGAAGGCTTGAAATAAGACAGTCAATAAAAAGAAAAGCTATAAATATTTATTATGGTAAAATGCAGGGCAGAGTTTTTTTAGTGGAAATTAACTAACATATAAGATCTCACAAAGCTATTGAATAGTACTTATGCATTATACAGTATCTTCCCTATCTTAAAAGTTAGGGTCCTGAAACCCTCTTGGAAGTAGAACTTGGGGTTGCAAAGTTTTATTTATTTATTTTTAAATTAAACCTTTTTTTAAATGTTTATTTTTGAGAGAGAGAGAAAGAGAAGAGAGAGAGAGAGCAAGTGGGGGAGGGGCAGAGAGAGAGGGAGACACAGAATCTGAAGCAGGATCCAGGCTCTGAGCTGTCAGCACAGAGCCCGACGCGGGGCTCGAACCCATGAACCGTGAGATCATGATCTGAGCCGAAGTCAGATGCTTAACCGCCTGAGCCACCCAGACGCCCCAAGATTGCAAAATTTTAAATCTTAGGAGGAGGGAAACAGTTATGAATATCAAGATAGTAAGTGAATCTTTTTTTTGAAGTTTATTTATTTATTTTGTTTATTTTGAGAGAGTGAGAGAGGGAAGGAGGGAGGAACGGGTGGAGAGGGAGAGGAAGAGATTGAGAGAGAGAGGGGGTGGGGAGAGAGAAAGAGAGAGAGAGAGAGAGAGAGAGAGAGAGAATCCCAACTAGGCTTCACACTGTCAGCCTGATGTAGGATTTGATCTCATGAACTGAGAGATCATGACCCGAGTCAAAGTCAAGAGGTGGACACTCAACTGACTGAGCCACCCAGGCGCCCCAGTAATAAGTAAATCTTAGGAACTTTATACGCATTTTTTTATGTCTGTAAAATCAAACAGCAAAGTGTACTTTAGAAATCTCATGCAGAGTTTCATTGTAATAGTGTGTATTCCTTTTGCTTTGTGACAGATAATGACCATATTAAGAGGCTTTTGTTTTATCCAGAGGCTAGTCTTCTATCCACATAGTCAGTGCCTTTCCCTCCCTCCTTCCTTCCCTTCTATTTCCATTCAGTCATTTCTTACTTTGTACCAGGTTTGAGACTATATCAAAACAAGGTCCCTGACCTCAGTTAGATTGCGTTCTAGTTGGGGAAGGTAGGGTGTCTCAGGGTTGGATCCTTCAGAAGCAGAGGCTGAGATGTAGTTTGGAGAAACAAGATGTTTATTTGGGATCGATACTGTGAATAAAAATGGGCAGAAGCAGGATTGGGCAGAGGAAGAAGTTGAACTGTGCTGCAGATCTGACAAAGCCTCTGCCCACCCGCCAGAGCACTCTGCAGTGGGTATTACCTGTCAGAGTGTCCCGCACTGAGTGGTAACCTTACTCCTTTACCGCGTGTGTCATCAGGCCTGGGTTGCCCCGGGAGGGGTGTCACCTAGGGCAGATGAGACAGCTGTCTGCAGCTAGGGCTGACCCTGAGAAGCTGGGCCCTGGGGGCTGTCTGCCTGCAGAAGCTCAGTGAGTCTTCGTCGTCCATCTCCCAATCTACCACGAGTATTTGAAGTATCTAGTGGTGACACATAATAGAAAAAATAAAGCTGGATGAGGGGGACAGAAAGGGAGGAGAAGGCCTTATGGAGGTGTTTGCACAGAGATCTTCAGGAATTGAGGGTGTTGGGGGCAGAGCTGTCTGGGGAAGAGCAGAGCAAAGGCTCCACGGAGGAGTGTGCTTGGTGTGTCAGGGAGCCACAGGGAGGCCGGCGTGAGGACCATGGTACAGTCACACGAAGCCTTTGGGCCATTACACGGAGGTCACCTTTTCTCCTCTGTGAGGTGGTATTAGTTTTCAGGTCTGCCATTCTAGAGCACCACAAACTTGGGGGCTTAACCAATAGGAACATATTATTTCACAGTTCTGATGTTAGAAGTCCATGTTCAAGGTATACAAGGGTTGGTTCTTTCTGGTCTGTGAGAGAGAATCCATTCTACCCTCTCTCCTAGCGTTTGGAGGTTTGCTAGTAATGTTGGACATTCCTTGGCATGTAGATCTCAGACTTCATCTTTTTTATTTTTATTTTTATTTACTTTTTAACTTTTGATATAGAGAGAGACAGAGCATGAGCGGAGGAGGGGCAGAGAGAGAGAGGGAGACACAGAATCCAAAGCAGGCCCCAGGCTCTGAGCTGTCAGCACAGAGCCTGATGCGGGGCTCAAACCCACAAACCCTGAGATCATGATCTGAGCCGAAGTTGGATGCTTAACTGACTGAGCCACCCAGGCACCCCTGATTTTTATTTTTTGAGACAGAGGGAGAAAGACAGAGTGCTAGTGGGAGAGGGGCAGAGAGAGAGAGAGAGAGAGAGAGAGAGAGAGAATCAAAAGCAGGCTCCAGGCTTTGAACTGTCATCCCAGAGCCCAATGTGGGGCTTGAACTCACAAGCTATGAGATCATGACCTGAGCCGAAGTCGGACACTTAACCGACTGAGGCACCTAGGTACCCCTTAGACTTCATCTTAATGTGGTGTTCTCCCTATGTGTGTGCCTCAGTGTCCAAAATTTTCCTTTTTAAAAAATTTTTTTTAGCATTTTATTTTTGAGAGACAGAGCACGATTGGGGGAGGGGCAGAGAGGGAGACACAGAATCTGAAGCAGTCTCCAGGTTCTAAGCTACCAGCACAGAACCTGACCTGGGGCTCGAACCATTGAACCATGATATAATGACCTGAGCCAAAATTGGATGCTTAACTGACTGAGCCACTCAGGCTCCCCTAAAATTTCCCTTTTTATGAGGACACTGGTCATATTCGATTAGAGCCCACTCAAATGACTTCATTTTAACTAATTACATTTGCTAAGACCTTACTTCCAAAATAAGGTACCATTCTGAAGTACTGTGGGTTAGGACTTTAATATATGAATTCTTGGGGGATACAATTCAATCCAAACAGGTGGGAGGCCATTAGAAGGTTTTGAACAGATTAATAGTATAATCTTATTTATGTTTTAAAAAACTTCAGTTTGTTTTGTGGAGAGTAGAATGGAGGGAGGAAGCAGCCATTTCAGCAATCGAGGCAGGAGATGATGGTAGTTGGGCCAGGGAGCTAGAGATGGTGGTAGTGAGTGGTCAAGTTCTTGCTACAAGGTAGAGCTGATTTCCTATAAGGTTTCTTGTGGAGTGAGAGGGAGAGAGTGTGAGCAGAGGCAAGGAGCAGCTGGAAGCAGGGAGGTACTATTTACTGAGATAGGCAAGGCATTGGGAGGAGCCAGTTTGGGGGTAACCTTAGGAATTTTATTTAGGACTTAAGTTTGTGATGCCTGTTAGATATTCATGTAGAGATACTGAGTAGACATTTGGATGTATGAGAGATTCTGGAATCTGGAGTTCAAAGATGAGAAGGGACCAGCAGAGATCATCTGAAAAGAGAGAGTCCGTGAGATAGGAAGAGAACCCATGGTAGGGGGAGGTCTCAGAAGGCATGTAATGAGCGTGTTTCAAGATCATATAATTATCCAGTAGGTTGAAGATTGGATTGAGCATTGACTTGGGCAACATGGTGGTCATTGGTGACCTTGACAAGAACAGTTTTGACAGAATGATAGGGATGAAAGCCTGGTTGGAGTGAACTCAATGGGTGGAAAGAGAGTAAAGACTGTAAATACAGACAGCTGTTGATTTTATGATTGGTTCTTTGACTAGCTTGCTGAAGATTCCTGTTCACCCCAGAGATGTGGAGTAACTAGAATCCTAAGATGGAAAATCTTCTGTATTTTTGTATTTTTTAGAGAGAGAGAGTATGTGTGTGTGAGTGGGAGAGAGGGGCAGAGGGAGGGAGGGAGAGAGAATCCCAAGCAGGCTCCATGCTCAGTGCAGAGCCTGATGTGGGGCTCGATCCCATAACCCTGAGATCATGGCCTGAGCCGAAATCAAGAGTCAGACTCTCAACTGACTGAGGTACCCAGGTGCCCCGAGATGGAAAAACTTTTGGGAAACCTTTTCTTTGACTGGTTTAGAATGAGGTCAGGTACTTCTCTGACTCTTTCCCTTGTTCTTTTGCAGGGTTCTTTAACTCTGTCCAGTAATGATAACTTCATGCCAAAGTAGATACTGTTTTTCCTCCTTCCCCAATAGTATAGCAATACTGAGTTCTTGAGGGGTGAGTAAGGGAGTATTAGGGTTATAAAGGATTAGTCATGAAGTCCTAAGGGAAGAAATATTTGACCTAAAAGGAAATGTATCCAGGATTCACTCGCTTGAATAAAGAAAATGAAGAAATTATACATAATTAGCTCTTAGGATAATTTACATCCAAAAACAATTTTAGCCGCATTTCAATTTCCTCCTTCCCATATCTTAAAATCAAGAGTTATGAGCTAAGTATAATTAACAGACTTGAGTTTCATCTCCTCTCATTTCCCAGTATGCCAAGGTAAGGGAGCAGAAGACCCAAAAGAGCAACCCAAAGAGTAAGTGAAACACAAGGGCTTTGAGTTGGACCCTCTCGTTGGCCCCTGTGTGCTCCGTGCATTTAGAAATGCCTGGAACTGAATGTGTATTAGGGTGTGAGCTCAAACTTTTGGAGAGATGTATAATGTCAGAATCAAAGGAATTTTGGGGCGCCTGGGTGGCTCAGTCATTTGAGCATCCGACTTTGGCTCAGGTCATGATCTCATGGTTTGTGGGTTCGAGCCCCACGTCGGGCTCTGTGCTGACAGCTTGCTCAGAGCCTGGAGCCTGATTCAGATTCTGTGTCTCCTCTCTCTGTGCCTTCCCTGTTCATGCTCTGTCTCACTCTGTCTTTCAATAATAAATAAATGTAAAAAAAAGAAAAAAAAGAATCAAAGGAGTTCTTAACACTTAGTTTTTACAAGGCCGTATGAGGTCTGAAATATTTTTTTTTTGCATAAATGATAGAATGAAGTTGATAATTGATACTCTTCCCGCTTTGAGGAGGGCACCTAATCTATTGACTCAGAATTCATCTGACCAAATGTGATTATCTCTGTGAGATTAAAGAGACTTTTTCTTTCAAGGTTTTATTGCCTTCCACCAAGTTCACGTGGTGGCGGGGGTGGGGGGCGGGAAGGAAGTCGAATTAAACAGCACGAGAAGAGCTTTAGATTTAATAAAAGGAAAGCTTTTCCTAATGAGGTTCCTTGAGGCTGGTTCTGGCTTCCCTGCAGGATTTATAAATCCCCCCTCCTAGATGATTGAGGTATGGGAAAGGCAGAGTGATCAGGAGAGATTTAAGGGGGAGTGGAGAGACCATTATGTTGGAAGATAGGAGAAAACATCTGGGCAAATTTAATGCTACTTTAATTTTTTAATTTTTATTTTTTTAACTTTTTCAAAGTTTATTTTGAGCAAGAGAGACAGAGAGAGAGTGGAGGGGGCGGAGAAGCAGAGAGGGAGGGAGGGAGGGAGAGAGAGAGAGAGAGAGAGAGAGAAAATCCCAAGCAGAATCTACACTGTCAGCCCAGAGCCCAGTGCAGGGCTCGAACTCATGAACTGTGAGATCACAACCTGAGCTGAAACTTAAGAATTGGATGCTTAACCAACTGAGCCCTGGGCACCCCTTTGATGCTACTTTTAAAGACCTTCAAGCAATCAAACCCAAGCCCACCATCCTGCAGGTTTCCTTCTTCAAGCCCCAGGGGACTACAGTGTTTTACAGTGTCCCCTTGTAGGAGGTAGTGAAGTGGGGCACAGACATA
This sequence comes from Crocuta crocuta, assembly GCF_008692635.1. NCBI lineage: Eukaryota > Metazoa > Chordata > Mammalia > Carnivora > Hyaenidae > Crocuta > Crocuta crocuta. The sequence goes on from NW_027529426.1 coordinate 2,600,475, forward strand.
CTGCTTTATCCCGATGGAAGTTCTTCATGGACACCCTTTGCCCACAGAGACAAATGATTTCTCAGATTTCTGTCCATTCTGTGCATTATTTTGTTCTTGCAGCTTCCTTCCTCTCTTATCTGAGATTGGCCTCTTAAATTCAGCATTGAAATTTAGGTAGGAAAGAAAGAGGAACATTAGTTGAGTATTGTTTCTATTAAACCTGGTAATGAGTTAACATATTACTGAATATTGTTTTGTATGCTCTCCCCCTGAGGCTGTAAAATATTGTCATTTCCAAGATAAGGAAGAGACCTGGGCAGCAGTTGTCATTTCTTCTGAATTCATACATAATCTAGCCTTATTAACCCTTTGTAGCCCTTCTTCATGCCATTGTAAGTCTACTATGGGGAATTTTAAATAAAGCCAGCTCTGTTAAATATTCATAGAATCGATTTTCACTTGTTTAAAGTCTTTGGTGATTTATCTTCAGGGAGTGTTAATACGGCAGTAATTCTGCATCACATTTCTTGCACCAATATTTAATTGATACTATATTTCACAAGGATTATTGCAGGTTTATTGCTGTTGTATTTAGAGTTGTGGTTCTGTGCTAGTAATTCAGAGAAATAGGATCCTTGATTCTGTTGTTTCCATTTTAATTGTGTGCACTTTTGAGCTGACAAGTTTTTTTTTTTTAATGTTTTATTTATTTTTGAGAGAGAGATAGAGACAGCATGAGCAGGGGACGGTCAGAGAGAGAGAGGGAAACACAGAATCTGAAACAGGCTCCAGGCTCTGAGCTGTCAGCACAGAGCCCGATGTGGGGCTTGAACCCACGAACCATGAGATCGTGACCTGAGCTGAAGTAGGACGCTTAACTGATGGAGCCACCCATGCACCCCCCTTTTTAAAAAATTTTTTTTTAATGTTTTATTTATTTTTGAGAGAGAGAGAGAGAGAGTTGAGCTGACAAGTTTGAGAAGGGCTGTTAACTCTTTAAAAGACCTGATGGATAAAAATCATTTTGTGGAGTAGACTTGGGGAAGCTTTGCTTGAAGATGTCATTGTATTAATCTATTTTTTCAATGATAGTAGGTAAATTTAATAAATAAATAAATATATATATTTTAACCGACATACTTTATTTTACTTAATGGGTGTTAGTGTTTGCTTCTCTGTTAAGGTCCCTGGGACATCTCCGCCTGTGTGGAATGGCAGCAGTTGTATTGCTTTTTAGGGCAGGTTAATTTACGTTGCTATTCTCTTCCAGAACCTTGAGTAGTTTTTCAGAGCATGGGGACAACAGTATCGCAATCAGTTACTGTGTGATCCTATACACGTCTCTTCAGAACCTTACACACTATGGCACTTAGCAGGTGCTCACTATTGTACTGAACAAATGTCTGTACGAAGAACAACTTTTTGTTTAGTGAGTAAATGGACGTCTGTGCAATAAAATGTGGTGCATGTATGATACACTTGTGGGCCCTGAAGGAAGGAGGGCTGGCCTGTTAATCACAGTCTTCAATAAATATTTGCTTAGTGGATGGAAAGTGGGGGAAAAAGGAGGTAGTTTTAGGTGCGTAGAAAGGAAGAGTAAAAATTGCAAAGGCTGGAAGGTATAAGGCAAGGCCAAGGCCTGAATGTGTCATATTGTAGTTAACTCAGGCGGCTAAATGTCTGGAAGAAACTTCAGACTAGGAATTAACACACTTTGGTTCTTTGCCACTTACTAAGAATGTGACCTTGGGTGACCCTGAACTTCTGGGCCTTGGTTTTCTCATCTGTTGGGCCTTCCTGGAAGCCTTAGTGTGAGACTTAGATGAGAAGATTCATATGAAAGTGTTTTGCGTTTGAAGGGTCATTCATATTAGATGGTGTTAAATGGAGCCTTGATGGGTGATTTATCCATCAAACATTTACTGAGCACCTGCAACGGGCCATGCCCTGTGATAGACAGTAGTGGGTAGAACATAGGCCTCACCTCCTAGGCTTTCATTCTAGTGGGTAAGAAAGGTATTAAGCAAACAATCACTCAAGTGTGTAATTACCAACTGTTACAAGCGCTGTGAACTATAGTGTGCTAGAAGCTCGTTCTTGCCTGGGCCAAGCGTAGAGCACAGTTCTGGGGTTTGAGTTTATCCTGTACTGTGTGGAGTCTTTAAACGTTCTTGCAGGGAGTGACCTAAGCCCAACGTTGCTTTAGGAAGTTGAATCTAATGGCTACATGTGGAATAGCCTGATGAAGGATTGGGGTCTGGGAGAGCAGTTAAGTGAAGCTACTGTTATCCTATCTGTACTATGACATGTATATGTCTCCTATATTCATGGAATTGTTTTAGTGTTTAAAGTTGATATTTTCATGTAGAGTTTTCTAGGGTCTTGATGTTTATATGATTTTCATTTGGCATGGTAGTGAACTTCTATTTTTAATTAGATATGAAGTTAACAGATGAAGTTAACAGATATTAGCAGATGCTTATATGGGTTCTCCCGTGTGCCAGAGACACTGTGCTCAGTGCTTTATATATATTATTCCCTGTTAACACTCAACACCCATGTGTGGTGTCAAGACCATATTATCCATCCATATTGTCCTCATTTTACAGATGAGGAAACTAAAACTTGCCCAGGGCTAGACAGCTGGTAAGTGGAACTTGGACCCAGGCCATCTAGTTTCAAGTGTGTGTTCTTAATCACTTCGTTATCATCTTTTCACTTAAAACAAGAATTAATCTAACGTTCTATGAGAGAAGATAAAGTTGCCAGTAAAGCAGTCTTTAAATAACCACTGTGAATCTCTTCCTCTCAATATATTTCCTTCCTGTTTTTTAAAAATAACTTTTTAAATTATAAAATTAGGAAGAAAACCTATTAATAAGGCAAACATTTTTTAAAAGTTATTTTGTGGTTTTGGGCAACCTGGGTGGCTCAGTCACGTAAGTGTCTGACTTCAGTTCAGGTCATGATCTCGCAATTTGTGGGTTTGAGCACCATATCGGGCTCTGTGTTGATAGCTTGGAGCCTGGAGCCTACTTTGGATTCTGTGTCTCCTTGTCTCTCTGCCCCTCCCCCACTCGCACTCTGTCTTTCTTGCAAAAATAAACAAACTTAAAAATGTTTAAAAAAATAAAAATAAAGTTATTTTGTGGTTTTATGCATTTTTGCCAGGAAGAATTATAATAGTTTAGTAGTCCCTGACATTGCTTTGTAGATTACATATCTCCCCATGTTTTCTTTTTTTTTTCTTTTTTTTTAATGTTTTTTATTTATTTCTAGGAGAGAGAGAGAGACAGCATGAGCAGGGGAGGGTCAGAGAGAGAGGGAGTCACAGGCTGAAACAGGCTCCAGGCTCTGAGCCGGCAGTCAGCACAGAGCCCGACGCGGGGCTCGAACCCACGAACCGCGAGATCATGACCCAAGCGAAAGTCGGACGCTTAACCGACTAAGCCACCCAGGCGCCCCTCCCCATGTTTTCTTTTGTTTCTTAACCAGGATAACTATCAGCCATGTCAGGGAGTGTCCAGATCTGCTCACGGTAGTAGATCTTATGTTTGTCTCCCATCTTACATTGCCTATAAAAGCCCAGTCCAGTGTCAGGTGGATATTTAGTTCTAGCCAGTAGAATCAGCATGGATAGCACTTGAGATGCATACAAAGCTGACTCTCTGAGTTTGCAGATAGGGACCCCAAAATTAAGGTGAGTCACTTCCACAGAGCTGTTGTGATTATGGACAGAGCCGGACTAGAGAGCAGGACCTGGAACATCAACCCAGGGTTCCCTCACAACTTTGCAAGTGAAGGGTAGCAGAATATACCACCCTGGTATATGACTGTAGGACTCAGTCAAAACTCATATTTTGTGCCACTCCAAAATATGCTCCTTTGGTATGTTGATTACTTTGAGCTATAGGCACTTGAAAAACAGCAAATGCTAGGAGAGGCTTTCTCTGAACTCCTCTTACTTCTCTTTAGGCAGATAGCAACTTAGTTGTCATAGATACCCTCCCTGGAGTTTGATCAACCAGGGGAGACTGACTCTTATCACAGGAAAGGAGATTGGAAGTGACACCACACCAAGATAGACTTTGTCACAACTTGTCAAGCCTCTCCTCTGTTCTTCTCAGGGCCCACTCATCTTTCCTAAAAATCCTTTACTCTTCCTTGAGAAGCTTACCCCCTCTTTCCCCTTTCTCTGTTAAGATGACATTTAAGCCTGAATTCTTATCTACCTCTTTGAGTTACTCCTTTTCCCCCAGATATCTTTCATGTTAAATAAGTTTACATATTTTTTTAAAAATATTTTTTATTTATTTCTAGGGGAGAGAGAGAGACAGCGTGAGCAGGGGAGGGTCAGAGAGAGAGGGAGATACAGACTCTGAAATTGGCTCCAGGCTCTGAGCTGGCAGTCAGCACAGAGCCCGACATGGGGCTCGAACCCACGAACCGTGAGATCATGACCTAAGTGAAAGTCGGACGCTTAACCGACTAAGCCACCCAGGCGCCCCTAAATGAGTTTACATATTAATAAAGTTATGTTTTTCTCTTGTCAATTTGTCTTTTATTACAGGGGTCTCAACCAAGAACTTAGAAAGGTAGAGGAAAGTTATTTTTCTTCCCCTACACATGTTTCTATGCCTGTTTGTTGTTGTCGTCGCATGTTGTTTACGTTCTATTTTATTTGTATAATATAACTGATAGTGAAATTTTGTGTTAATTCTACTAAGTCTCAATTCTGTGATGTCAGGTTAGGCCATACTCTGGCTGTTCGTTCAGAGTGCATTTGTGTTCAAACGAATTCAATTTTAGTATCAATAAAATCTTTTAAAATTTCCTATAATTTTAATTATGGTCAATCTAGAATGCTTTATTAAATGAGCTCTCCTGTGTTATTTTCCCTCGTCATACTATTCTCCTTTTCATTTGTTTTGTTTATTTTTCCTAACACTGAATTAAAACTTTAATCCTGAGCTATGGGTCAATGTGGATAAGCTGTATAAAGTCTGAATTCAGAATTAAACCCATGGCTTTGGATTAGTTTGGTTTACGGCTCAGAATCACTGACATTTTTTTGCAGTGCTAGGAAGAGAAAATGTTTTGTGGTATCTCCTAGAGGAGTTTTTATATATTGCTTGTCATTCTGCTTTGCTTCTTGACTTTTGGACTCTGCCAGGGAAAAATGACTTTCTGCCTAGCCTAACCCTGTTGGTCCCCTGAGGGCCCTGCTTTAATTTGGTTAATACTGTTAACTCTCAAAAATACATGCTCTGCTGGAATTGGGTGAAGATATAATCTTGCTAAGTAAGAGACATATGCTTTACAGTCTCACAATTGTTCCATTTTCTTTATTTGGTTGGAATCTCTTTTTGGACTCCTTATGCTTTTTGTGATTGGTGTTCTCACCTACCAGTTGTGTCTCACTAATAGAGCCAGAATCTCTTGAATATTCTGTACAAAATATTTTCTTTACAGTGTAAGCTGTCTTATCTGGGATTATCGTGAGCAGCCACTAGTCAGCCAAAGTGGAGAAATGTAAAAAATGTTAAATTCGTATCTTAAGCATTTTATTTTAAACTCAGACACAGAAATATACAGCTATTTACTAATTTTTATTTTTGTAAACATTTATTTTTTTTTGAAAGAGAGAGAGAGACAGCATGAATGGGGGTGGGGGGTGGGGGGGCAGAGAGAGAGGGAATCCTAGAATCTGAAGCAGGCTCCAGTCTCTGAGGTGTCAGCACAGAGCCTGATGCGGGGCTTGAACCCATGGACTGCCAGATCATGACCTGAGTTGAAGTCAGATGCTTATCCACCTGAGCCACCCAGGTGCCCCAGCCATTTACTAATTTCTAACGGAAACCCAATAAGTGGTTTCCATGGTTTTGTTTGCACATAGAATTGCACCTGTGATGCATAGTCTACTTGGTTTTTAATTTGAGTTGTTTTAAATTGTTACAAGTATCTTTTAAGATACTTGTGAGCTGAGTGCAAAATCCTGCCAGGTTTTTTGTGAGTTGCCTCCCATTCCTTTGCCTCACACCTAAATAATGGCAGTTTTAGTGTTTCACTTTTATTCAGTTATTCCACATTATTCAGGTATTCAACTTCATTTTCATAGAAACATTAATTTTTCTGAACTCATATTTTATGTTTACATAAAATTTACTGTGTGTTTATATGTAGTTAAATTATAAGAACTATTAGCATAAATGGGTTAGGAATTAACACATCTGACCCTAGGGAAAGATATAGCATGATTGATAGGAGTAGATCACTGCTTCCCAACTAACGTGTAGTGGAGATGTAGTATTTTTTATTTTACTGTGGACCTGTACTTTTATAAAATGGAAAAATAAAAGTAAAGACATACAAAACACAAATTTTAATTTTTTTATGTCTTAGAAACAACAGAAATTAAATTATATGTCAGTAAATATAATCAGAACAACTTAATACAGGGAAAACAGGAAAAAATTACATATCTGCATGTTCTTCAGGAGTGTGAGTATGGGCAATTCAAATAACAGATCACTGTTACTCTTTTTTTAGAGAGAGAGAGAGAGAGCACATACATGCCTGCATGAGCAGGGGAGGGGCAGAGAGAGAGGGAGAGAATCTTAAGCAAGCTCTGTGCTCAGTCAGCGCAGAGCATGATGTGGGGCTCAATTTCACAACCCTGAGATCATGACCTGAGCTGAAATCAGAAGTTGGATGCTTAACCAACTGAACCACATGGGCTGTTACTCTTGTTAATTTGTTATTCTAGTTATAACTGAACAACAGGTTATGAGTGAAATGGTGATTCCCCATATGTAATACCTCTGTGTATACTTTAAAAAAACTCCATATATGTATCAATATTTAAGGTTTTTTAATTGTTTTTAATTTTAATTCCAGTTTAGTTAACATATAGTGTTATATAGTAGTTTCAAGTGTACAATCTAGTGATTCAGTAATTGTATACGTTTCAGTACTCATCATGGTAAGTGTACTCTTAATCCCCTTCACCTATTTCACCCATTCCCCCTCCCACCTCCTCTCTGGTAACCCATCAGTTTGTTCGCGCTAGTTGAGTCTCTTTCTTGATTTTTGTCTTTCTTTGCTCATTTGGTTTGTTCCTTTAATTCTACATATGAGTGAGAAAGCATAGTATTTGTCTTTATCTGTCTGACTTATTTTGCTGAACATTGTACTCTTTAGCTCTATCCATGTGTTATAGGTGGCGAGATTTCATTCGTTTTTATGGTTGAATAATATTCTACTGTGTGTGTATATTACTCATCTCTTGATGGACACTTGGGCTGCTTTCATAATTTGGCTTTTGTAAATAAGCTGCTATAAACATAGGGATACATGTATTCCTTTGAATTAGTGTTGTTGTATTCTTTGGGTAAATGCTGAATAGTGCAATTGCTGGATAATAGGGCAGTTCTATTTTTAACTTTTTGAGGAACCTCCATACTGTTTTCCACAGTGGCTGCACCAGTTTCCCACCAACAGTGCACGAGTCATCCTTTTTGTTTCCTGTGTTTTTTATTTCAGCCATTCTGACAGGTGTGAGGTGGTATCTCATTGTGGTTTTGATTTGCATTTTCCTGATGATTACGATATTGAACATCTTTTCATGTGTCTTTTGGCCACCTGTATGTCTTTTTTTGAGAAATGTCTGTTCATGTCTTCTGCCCATTTAAAAAAAATTTTTTTAAATGTTTATTTTTCTTTTTGAGAGAGAGACAGAACATGAACAGGGAAGGGGCAGAGAGAGGGAGACACAGAATCTGAAGCAGGCTCCAGGCTCTGAGCTGTCAGCATAGAGCAGGACGCGGGACTCAAACTCACGAACTGTGAGATCATGACCTGAGCCGAAGTTGGACACTTAACGGACTGAGCCACCCAGGCGGCCCTCTTCTGACCATTTTTTAGTTGGGTTATTTGTTTTCTGGGTATTGAGTTGTATCAGTTCTTTGTATATTTTGGACACTAATCCTTTATTGGATATGGATATATCATTTGCAAATATCTTCTCCTGTTTAGTAGGTTGCCTTTTAACATTGTTGATTGTTTCCTTTGCTGTGCAGAAGCTTTTTATTTTGTTGTAGTCCCAATAGTTTATTTTTTGCTTTTCATTTCTGTTGCCTCAGGAGACATATCTAGAAAGATCTTGCTATGGCAGTATATATATTTTTTTTAATATTGCACATACTTTTTGCTTGTTAACCTATTTAGGCTGGGTTGGTGGTGACAGCTTATCTCAGAGCTAATGTATAATGTATATCTAAATCGTTTATGGTTTTGTTTTAATAACACTCATAGTGAAGGAACTGGTCTTACAAAGAGATGTTGATGAGAATGAAAAAAGACATCATAAAGCAATTTCAGTAAGCTCAAGATCTTCATTTTTTACTTTTCTCCAAAATGAGGCAAGTGTTTCTGCTGTATCAAAATTTAGCTTCAATCTCACCTCACTAGGCAATTCAGACTATTTATCCTTTAAATTTATGGTCAGATTTGAATGATCTTTTGACGGAAAGAAATGATCTCTGGATTTTAATACTTGTACGTATCAAAAAAAAAATGACAAGGTAACCCTAAACTGTTACCTGTGGTCACCTGGTTCTTCTGTGCTTAATTAGTAGGCAGGTGGTACCAACTAACCTTGCAAGGTCAACACCACCAGAACTGGTCAATGAGACCAGTTCCTTGTTCACGTATTTGAATGTTGCAACCATGCCTAATGGCTACACCTGTTTCTAAATACACACTCTCCATTTCCTGAACAGCTGGTAACCAACAGCTTGCACACTGGCTTTTTGACCACACTTCGAGAAGCCCGGTGCTCAAATAGCGTCCCCTACTAGTTGTGTGCTCAAACATTCGTCATTATTCTCTACAGAGGGCGTGTGATGTCTAGGTTAATTTGGTAAGGTGGTTAAACAGAGATCAGTAGACAGACCCTCTTTTGCATAAACATTTTTCCCCCCTGTGGAGAAGGTTCATAGTTTTCATGAGATTCAAACTATCGGATGTATGTGTGATCATATTTGTATGTATTATGCATCTGTTTATCCCATGATTGCAAGGATCATGTTTCATCTGAAGGAGTTCAGGAAATGCTCCCCAAACTATGTTGCTTTATTATATTGATTGTAATAATGTAATTGATCATATTATATTGATTATTTTAAACTGAAGGCCCTTGAAAAACAAATGCAATGAGACACTTTCTCTGAATTCTCCTTATCTACCTAAAAACAGATTCTCCAAAAAGGAACTCTGTTGTCATAAATTCCCTCCCTGGGAGTTTTCAGCCAGGAAAAATGGACCCTTATCAAACACCATACCCAGACAGATTTTATAAGAAACTCTCATATCTTCCATCTGTTCTCCTAAGGACCTGTTGGTCTTTTCCTAAAAAACCATTGACTCTCCCCCAGAGGCCTATATGCCCCCTTCCCTTTCCTGTATTAAGATGGTATACAAGCTTTCAAGTCTCACTGCTTTTTGGGCATCATTTCCCCTGTGTGATATCCCCCTGCATATACTATTAAAAATTAAGAAATTTTTATACTTTTCCCCCTGTTAATTTGCCTGTTGTCAGTTCATTTCATAGACTCAGGTATCTAATCTAGGAGGTAGAAGGAAAGTCTTTCCTCACAACACATCCGCCTTTGAATTATCCACTGGGCTTTGCATGTATCTGCTGGGTATTGCTTTATATAACACGTATATCTGGAATGTAGCCCTTCTAGTGGAGATATTTTCTAGAGCCAAATTCTTTAAAGTGTAGTTTTCCTCCAAAACAACACACTCTTAAATTCTCTTTTCTTCCTGGTCAGTAGGAATCTGCCTACATATGTCCTAAGAAATCTCAGTATTTGGGCCCTGTTTCCTTCTCCTGAGTGTATTGCCTGGGCACAAGAGGATTTAGTTTCTGTTACAGTGAAACATAACTTGAAAAAATGACCAATGTGGGTGTTTTAATCCTTCATTTTTATATTTTAAGTAAATAACAGTTTTAAATGATTTTAAATCCCCCTATGAACAAGGACTATTTGGGATAGCTGTGATTTATCCTGCTTTTATTAGTTCATTTTTGAGATAGAAGCATGGTTTTCAGGTTTTTAAAGCAAATAAAATTTTGGCCATAGTTCAAACTCATTTTCGTGAAAGTTTATTAGTACAGTCTTTGGTGTTTGAGCAGTTGTCATTGGAGTGGTAATAACCAGGATTTTTAAAAAACGTTTATTTATTTTTAAGAGAGAGAAACAGACTGAGTGTGAGCGGGGGAGGGCAGAGAGAGAGGGAGACACAGACTCTGAAGCAGGCTCTAGGCTCTGAGCTGTCAGCACAGAGCCTGACTGAGGGGCTTAAGCCCACAAACTGTGAGATCAATACCTGAGCCAAAGTCAGATGCTTAACTGACTGAGCCACCCAGGCGCCCTGGTAATAACCAGGATTTTGAATGAGAAGATGATGGCGAAGGCTACAAGGAGAAGTGAAAATGTACTGATGAGTGTAGATTTATCTCAGAGCGAAAAAAATGTAGTGTGTTAATTTTAGAAGCAGTTACTTTCTTGATGTCATACCTTGCAATTTGAAGTTTTCATTATCCTAAAATAATCTGATGTGCCAGTCAAAAAGTATTATTGAGAAAATGACAATTTGGTGTCTTTTGCTAGATTTCCTCCTCCCACCTCCCCCCATCCAATCAGGTGAAAGAAACAGCAGTGGTAAATTTCAAGCATATTTAGAGTACTGTCATTTTTATGTGACTTTAATAGCTGTCATTTCCTGAGTGCTTAGTCTGACATATTTTATTTCATTCCATCCTTCAGATAAGCTGAGGACTTGAGGGGCGCCTGGGTGGCTCAGTCGGTTAAGCGTCCGACTTCAGCTCAGGTCATGATCTCATGGTTCGTGGGTTCCAGCCCCGCGTCGGGCTCTGTGCTGACAGCTAGCTCAGAGCCTGAAGGCTGCTTCTGATTCTGTGTCTCCCTCTCTCTCTGCCCCTCCCCTGATCATGCTGTCTCTATCTCTCTCTCAAAATAAATAAAACATTAAAAAAAAAAATAAGCTGAGGACTTGAACAGGACCACACACCTCAGTGTCTGGAGTGTGGAGTATCATGCCAGGCATTGGGATGTATTAAGCTTGCAGGCCAGCCTTAGTTCCTGTGTTCTTGCATGCATCCCATCTAATGGGGACGACCAAGAGCCTTACAAATACATAATTAGAAATGATGGTGGGTTCTATGCAGAGAAATTTATAGGGCACTATGAGAATATAAAACAAGGTGCTCATCTAGTCCCCAGAGTTGGTCAGGGAAGGTGTTCCTGAATATGAGATATTGAAGCTGAAACCTGAGTAAATAGTGATGCGTGTAAGTTAGCTAAGCTGGAGTGTGTGTGTAGGTGGGGAGGGGAGGGGAAGACATTCCAGACAGAGAGTGTAGTTTGCAGTAAGCCTTTGACGAGATGATCAAGGCTGACTCAGGGACTGAAGTGTATAAGAGGGAGGGACACTAATGAGAGGCTGGAGCAGCGAGCAGGGCAGGACACCAGGCCACAGTGAGGATTTTGGTCTTTATTTTAAATGCAGTGCTATTTAAGAGTTTTAGGTTGGGGAAAGGCATGGATAGATACGTGTTTTGTAAGGACCATTCTGGGTCACTGTGGACATAGGTCTTCGTGGAGTCTTCTTACAAGGCCACTCTGTCTGCTAAACCTTTGCCGAGTGGTATACGAGGTTGGCTTCTGCCCCTTGGCTATTTCGTCCCCCACAATCCTGTTTATTTTAGCAAGTTTCAAGATTTGCTGTTGCCACCTTTTCCTGCTTTATAAGGTGACTGTACCTAGAGTACATTCCTTTCGTTGGAGCCGCCTGTTAGCTTTGCAAGAACCTGTAGAACAATAACAATCTGTGGGTGTCACAGGCTTGCAGAATTCCCCTTGGGCAAGTCCTCCTGGGTAAATAGCTCTTTACCACACAGTTCTGGGTCTGGCTCTCCACTTTGATAACCTGGGAAAGCAGTTCTTTTCTCAGTATACCCACCAAGATTCCCTGGTGGTCTAGTGGTTAGGATTCGGCGCTCTCTCAGTATACCCACCAAGTGATTGAGCTTGAGGGGTTGGGTTCTTGCCAAGGTCTTGTTAACCCAAATCACAAGAGGTTCAGGTAAACTAAAATGTATGATGATTAATCAGAGTGAAGGCGGGAGCTAGCGCTAGACACGCGTTCCGAAGGGAAACCTACATGGGAAGCCAGGTGAGAACCCGACATAACAAGTTGGTTAGATCTCTATAAGGGCCATCTCTGCAGAGGGGACTGGACACTCTAATCCACTGATGTCTGTAGACATTGTATAGGTTCTTGCTGTTGGGGTTTCCTTTTTATTGGTCTGTACCTTTTCTTGTCTCTTATAAAATTTTTATTATTCATAATTTTTTATTTGAAATAACTTCAGGCTTACAAAAAAGTGGCAAAAATAATACCAAGAATTCCCTTACATTCTTCTCCCAGGTTTTCTAAATGTTAATATCATACATCATCACTGTATAGTGACCCAAACCAGGAAACACACATCAATTTAATGCTATCATCTGGAGACCTTATTCAAATTTTGCCATTTAATGTCTCATTAAGGTTCTTTTTCTGGTCTAGGATTCAATCCAGGATAATAATTTGTGTTGTCGTAGTGCCTTAACCTGTTAACCTTAATAATAAGTTATTTTATCAGTAAAAATGGCTTTATTTGGGAACAGCAGAGAATTGCGATCTGGGACAAGAAGGCTATGGCAAGAGGCAAGTCCAGAGGACAAAGAAGATAAATGTTCTTTTGTAGAGGAAGGTTGGAGGGGAGAGTTGGGAAGGGCTGTTATAGACAAAAAGTCTATTGGAGCAAACTGGGAGCTAGAAATATAGTGAGTTCTCATTGGCTGGGTTGTTGCCAGTGGGAAAGAATCTCTCTCCCTCCTGTTGGGATAGTGAAGTAGAAGCTAAAGTAGTATTGACTTACAAGATATGTCTCTTCCTGTTGGGGTTGCAATTAAAAACCAATGTGGGGCCTGAGAGAGCCCCTTCTTCCCATCTACCCACTCCATTTAAAAAAAAATATTTACTTATTTTTGAGAGAGAGAGTGAACGAGCGAGTTCAAGTGGGGAAGCAAGAGAGGGAGACACAGAATCTGAAGTAGGCTCCAGGATCTGAGCTATCAGAACAGAGCCTGATGCAGGGCTCGAACCCACAAACTGTGAGATCATGACCTGAGCCGAAGTTGGACACTAAACCAACTGAGCCACCCAGGTGCCCCTCCCCCGACTCCATTTTAAATGAGGTTTCCTTTGATTAGCTTTCATACTTCTGAATATGGGACAGTCTTACCTATCTTTAATAACTTTGACACTCCTGAAGAGTACTGGCCAGTTATTTTGTAAAATGCCCCTCCATTTGGGGAGGTTCTTCCTCCATGACTGAATAAAGGTTATCCATTTTTGTTCTGAGTATTATGGAAGTGATGTTGTGTGCTTCTCAGGTCAGTCTTCTATGTTTTTAATCATAATGTGATTTACTTGTTCTATGTTTATTTATTTTGAGAGAGTGTGTGGGGGAGAGAGAGAGAATGAGTAGGGGAGGGGCAGAGAGAGAGGGAGAGAGAATCCCAAGGAGGCCCTGCACCATCAGCACAGAGCCCAATGTGGGGCTCCAACTCACCAACTGTGAGATCACGATCTGAGCTGAAACCAAGAGTCGGATGCTTAACCGGCTGAGGTACCCAGGAGCCCCAAGTAGGCTCACGTTTCTTAAACTTGAGGTAATGTTGATCTTTGAGACATTGTCTGGGGCATCACAGGTTGAGAAACACTGGAATTAAATGCTCTCATTTTAAGTAATCTCGGTACCAACATGCCTCTAAATGCAAGTGTAGGAATGAAATTATTTGGCTGTAAGAAGGTTGGTATCTGGATGGCCTAGGATATGCTTATAATATTGTAGATTAATTTAAATATTCATCATATAAATAGAAGAGGAAATAGGAAGTTTCTAAATCTCAGACTCCTGGAGAAGATATTCCTGGACCTCACAGTCATGGAAACTTTGGTAGGGCTGTGGTTTTACCCTTCCTAATTGCCTCACCCACTAAAGATTGTACTAGCTTGTTAAGGGCTTTGGGAGTTCCCTGGCCGTGAGCTGATTATTTAGAGTGGGACCCCCACCCCACACACCATTGCCTACTCATCTCATCTATCATACGTGGACTTTTAGCTTAGAGTAACCTTACCTTGTTGTAGGATTGTTTTAGAATAACAAAACTAGTCAACATTTTTCCCTTCCTTCCTTCCTTCCTTCCTAAGTTTATTCATTTAGTTAGAGAGAGAGAGAGCATATGTGTGTACAGGCAGGAGAGAGAGAATCCCAGTCAGGTTCTGCACTGTCAGTGCAGAGCCAGATTTGGGGTTTGAACTCACAAACCCTGTGTTCATGACCTTAAGCGAGATCAAGAGTCAGATACTTGACTGACTGAGCCACCAGTTACCCCTAGTCAACATATCTCTTAAAGTTCATTCTTTATTCTTTTCTAATTCCTCCAATTTATAGTTTTTAACTTTATTTTTTAAAAAATAAAACCTACAGTACTATTTTCCTTCCCCTCCGCCATTCAATTTGGCTTTTCATCCTGGTAAAATACTGTAAAAATAAATCAGCTAAATTTCAGCATAAATACAGTGAAAGCCAGCAGTTGGAATGATTGCAGTTTGGAAAATGTTAGATAGAGGCACTTTAAAAGAAAGATCCCACCCTGTCACAGGCTGCTACTTTGAAATAACTCATGTTTCTTTCCCACCTCTAAATTGTCATTTTTCCAGTTCTTCTTTTTGGAACCTTCAGTATGCAAAGCTTTGACAACAGTATAGGAGAATGAAATCACTACCCACTATGTGTGACATTTGCGTGAAGATAATTCATTTGGCTCAAAATTGGCAGTGGCTGAAATGCGTGAAACAATGAAATGTTTGCACGGGTTCATTGTTTAAAGGAAGGAAATCCATCAAGGTGGCCTTTTAATTGCAGGGCTGTAAAAGGCTTTTATCTGATTATATATCTTTAAATGGATATTTTCTTCCTCAGTTTCATGTAGGGTTTTGTGTAATAATTGGATTCTCAGTACCTTTGCCTGCACTGTATCTTCCATCTTTGTTCTTTTTCTCACTTTACTTTGGGCTGATAGTTTCCTGTATCAGGTAGAATAGTTTTAATGCAAAGGATATCTATTGATTCACCTTACTAGAAAGTAGAGATTAAGCATCAGGCTTAGGTATGATTTGATCAAGGCTGTGGTCAGCTTCTCAGACCATTAGGCCAGTGCTTCTCAAGCTATTGGGAAAAAAGGAACTTAAAAAAATATTTTTAAACCAATACAGACCCATATTTTTATAAAATACAATAAAAAGGAATTACAGAAAAGTGAAATTTAGAAGGACAAATATAAGCCCTAGATTTTAATTATTAAGTTCAACAGATATAAATTTATTGTCAAATTACTGTCAATGTTTGTAAACCTGCTTATTTTCAGTTTCTGTCCTGACCTTTTTATAGACTGTTATAGGCTACTGAGAAGCTCTGATTTGCTGCTGGCCTCTTCTTCCAGCTTATTTTTCAGTGTGGTTCACCTCAGGATGGCAAAATGGCTGCCAGTAGCTTCCAGAATGATGTGTATCTTTGTTCACATCTAGAGTAAGAGTTTTCTCAACTGTTGTTCAAAAGGGTTGAGGGACGTACTGGTTGGACTAACTCAAAGCCCATCACTGTGATCAGGGGAATGCCATTGACCTCTTGTTTATATTATTTGTCCATTTTTGAACCACTAAATGTTAGAAGAATATAGAAACATAGGGATGTGGGCCAGTCTCACCTGGACCATGTGTCACCTAGACCATACACATGGAGGGGTGGAATGCTACACTAACTGCTGTTTTATGTTAATAAAAACATCAATATGGGGCACCTGGGTGGCTCAGTTGGTTAAGTGTCTGACCTTGGCTCAGGTCACGATCTCACGGTTCGTGGATTCGAGCCCCGTGTTGGGCTCTGGGCTGTCACTTAATGAGCCTGAGCTGATTTACAGCTTTACATTTAATCTAAAAAATAGGTATTTGGCCTTTGTCTTGGGTTCCTGGCATGGAGCTCCTAAGAACCCTTGGAATCTCCTGAGTCAGGAGTGTCTTTTCTATGTTTATGAGATGACTCCTGGATAGAGGGTGAGAGTTCTGCTAGATAGTTTCAGGCTAGGGGTTGGTCACCAGAATGACCAAGCAATGATAGACGATTGGAACATTCAGCCCTACCCTGGACTCTGGGACAGAGGTGAGGGACTGGAGACTGAGTTCAGTCACCAACGGCCAATGATTTACTCCACCGGGCTGCATAAACCTCCCTGAAACTGCGTCTAGAGAGTGTCCAGATTGGTAAGCACATAATGGTGCTGGGCAGGTGATGGTTCCAGAGAGGGCACAGAAACTCTGCGTCCCCCTCCCCCCCATACCTTGCCCTATGCAGCTCTTCCATTTGGCTGTTCCTGAATTGTATCCTTTATGATAAACCATGGGATGTAAATAAAGTGTTTTCCTGAGTTCTGTGAGCTGTTCTAGTAAAGCTGAGCAGTAGAAATTGTAGGAATCCCTGTATTTGTAGCCAAGCCTGACAAGCAGGTCACCGGGGGACCTGGCCCTTGTGCCTGGCATCTGACGTGAGTAGAGTGTTGTAGGGCTGAGCCCTTATGCCTGTGGAGGCTGATGCTCCCTTCTGCGTTGTTCGTGTCAGAATCAAATTGAATTGGAGGACAACCAGCCCTTTGGAGGACTGGAGAATGAGATGTGGTCCTAACCGCATTCCCTGAGAGATGAGTAGGTACTAATAGGACCCTAGTGTTCATTGAGGAGACGGTGAGTGGCTTATTAAGCAGCTAAAAGTTGCACACCTAAAGATATTTGGATTTGAAATCTCAAACCGCCTTCCTCCGCATGGGTGTGTTGTAGACGTCTCGAATGGTCCAATGAAATAGAAAACAATTGGTATTTTTGTGAGGGAAGTGTTAGAACTTGAATGGTTTAAGGGAAATGGTTTATGTCTCTGATGGTAAAGCTTTCTTTAAAACATTTTGTCTTTTAAAAATGTTTATTTTTGAGAGAGAAAGAGAGAACAAGCAGGAGAGGGGCAGAGAGAGAGGGAGACAACAGACAGAATCCCAAGCAGGCTCCAGGCTCTGTGCTGTCAGTGAAGAGCCCCATGTGGGGCTCAAACTCATAAACAGCAAGATCATGACCTGACGCTTAACCAACTGAGCCACCCAGGCGGGCCGCCCCCACTCCCACTTTAAACTTTTAAACTTTTTTAAGATGGTAAAGCTTTCTGCAGAGGGGGCTAACGGGAAAATGTACCCACTTAAAATCCTTTGTAAAATAAGACTTAAAAATGAAAATTTTAAGAATTATTTCCAGAGGGTAGACAGTATGTGAACCTTGATATGTACTTAACCACCCCAATGTAAGCTGTCCTTTAAAAAATAACCATGTTTTTAGGGATCACTTAGGAATATCCCTGACTGAATCAACTTGTAAGTTATAACTTCCTGCTCGTTCTGAAAACATCTAGAATTTACTCTATGTGCTTCTGTTAAATCTAGTGTGATACAGGATTTGAAATCCAAGGATACAATAGATGTTTTTGTTATTTGAAGGTTAGCATTCAAGGAGAGGTGATATTGTGCCACTTTTTTAGGCCCTGTATAAGCAGGGTTTTTTTTGAGGGATTTATCGTCAAAGAAAGTATCTATTAGAAACTTAATTGGGTTTGTGCTGTCTGGTACAAACAGAAACTGTTATGTTCTCTTAATTTGAGAAAAGAAAATTATGTGCCTTGAGATCTTCTCTAAATCAAAAGAGACTTCTCTTGTGCCCTATGTCCTGTGTTAAAAATCTATAGTTCTAAAGTACTGATTATAATTTGTGTGTGCATTTAAAATGGGTTGTGAATTCAGAGAATGAATTTGTAATTTAAACACTTGCTTACATTTTATCCCTGGATAAACATCAAGCCTTCTAGGAATCACCTTTTCTTTACAATGAGCTTTCTTCCTTCTGCAAGCCTTGTTGCTGAAACATTAGAGAATGTTTTACATTTGGTGTGGATTTTAGTACACAGCTGTGGCAGTATGTTACTTGAGGTACTGTAGAAATATTTTTTCTTCAAGAAAATTGGTTCCTTTCTTTCAAAGCTGCAAATCAGCATTTCTTATCTTCTACTCTTCCTGTCTTCTGGCCCCAAGTATTCAGTTGATAGATCATGTTACTTCCTTTCCTCTTTGGTTATTCCCATTGGCACAGTTCAGGGCCCCCAGGAACTGGATTATTGAAACCCACCTCTAATACATTCTCATTGGTATTGCTAATGTTCTATTATACAGATCAAGTGCTAGTCCGCTATTCAAACCTGCTTGATGATTCTCAGATCCTCAGTATATATTTCAGGATTTTTTATTACCGAACTCTTTTCTCATAAGGTATTTTACCCACCAGTACAGCTGTCAATTTAAAATATGCCAGAGACATTCCCATCTTGCTAACATTGCCCAAGCTACCTCTGTGTCCTCTTGCCCTTTGCTTCCTATGGGCCCAAACCAGATTTTTCACAGTCTAGTTTAGGTCCCACCTCATCCCTGAAATTCGTCAATAGCCTTTTCAGGTAGTTCTCATCTGGTGTTTATCACTCACGTTGGATTGTGTGTCTTCCCAGAGATAAGGAACCTGTCTTATTAACTTTGGTATTCCAATAGCCTTGCTCTTATTGACATTCCGTAGATACTTGTTGAATTGAATCAACAAGGGATGCCTGGGTGACCCAATTGGTTAAGCATTCGACTCTTGATTTCCGCTTAGATCATGATCTCACGGTTTGTGAGATTGAGCCCCAAGGAGGGCTTTGTGTTAACAGTGCTGGCCGGACATGCTTGGAATTCTCTCTCTCTCCCTCTCTCTCTCTGCCCCTCCACTGCACACATGCTTTCTCTCAAAATAAATAAATAAGCTTAAAAAAAGAGAATTGAATCAACAATTAAATGGAATTTAGTCTTTTAAAACAGACGCAGGAGAGAGGAAAAGAGGAGGAGAGACAGAATATGCACATGGGTGAGTTCAGGCATACTAACTTTATGTAAGGTACAGGGCAGAGCATTGTGGGAGATCAGAAGAAAACTGCAAAATCCAGACTATGGGAGGGGCGGCTGGGTGGCTCACTTGGTTTAGTGTCCAACTTCTACTCAGGTCATGATCTCAGGGCTTGTGAGTTTGAGCCCTACCTTGGCTGGAGCCTGCTTTGGATTCTGTGTCTCCCTCTCTCTCTGCCCCTCCCCCTTCCCTTCCTCTCTCTCTCTTCCTCTCCCTCTCTCTCAAAAATAAACAAACATTAAAAAAATTAAAAAAAAATCCAGACTATCAGAAACCCTATAGGACAATTGACCTGGTTTCTTCAGTGAATAGATTGTTGGAATACAGAGAGACAGAGATGAGTAGAACACCTAAAGATTAAGAAATTAATAAACTCAATTGCATCGTGTAGACTTTATATGGATTTTGATTCAAACAAACTGTAAAGAACACAAGACAATTGGGGAAATTTGAGCACTGATTGATGGGATAACTGATGTTAAGAAATTATTAATTTTGATAGGTGTGATAAAACTAGTGTGTTTCTGCTCTAAAGTATCTTTATTTTTAAGAGATACATACTGAAATATCTGAAGACAAAAGGCTGTGATACCTGGGATTTACCTCCAAACAACCTGGAGTTGGGGGCTGGTGATGGAGGGAAAACAAGACTGGCTCTAATTGGTAATTGTTGAAGCTGGCAGGTGGCTGTGTGGGGATTCATTCATTCTTTCTTAGCATTTATTCTTTAACATTCTTTAGCATTTATTCATTTTTGAGAGACAGCGAGAGTGTGTGAGTTGGGGAGGGCCAGAGAGAGAGAGGGAGACACAGAATCTGAAGCAGGCTCCAGGCTCTGAGCTGTCAGCACAGAGCCTGATGCGAGGCTTGAACTCATGAACTGTGAGATCATGACCTGAACCAAAGTTGGACACTTAACTGACTGAGCCACCCAGGGCCCCCAATTCTTTCTAGGTTAAAAAAAAACAACTTTTTTTTATTGATGTATGGTTGATATTTTAAGTTTTTAATTATTTTAAGTTTATTTGTTTATTTGGGGGGGGGGCAGAGAGAGGGAAAGGGAATCCCAAGCAGGTTCCACACTATCAGCACAGAGCCTGATGCAGGGTTCGAACTTATGAACCTCGAGTTCATGATCTGAGCCGAAATCAAGAGTTGAATGCCCAATTGATAGCCACTCAGGTGCCCCTGTTTTTGTTTCTTAATTGAAATATCGTTGATACTTTCTATGTTTTTATGTGTTTGAAAGTTTCTGTATAAAAGATACAGAATAAAATAAGGGCTAAGACATGGGTCTTGTTTTAAAGGATTTGAAAAAACATGAAACTGGGGCCTGAGAGGTTCTGATTCTAGCCCTGGCCCTAGAATGACCTGAATGACTTGGAGTTGCCCTTTTAACATTTCTGGGTTCCACAGACTCTGTCGAGTGTGTTCACTGGATGGTATCCTCCTTGTTAATGGTTACAAGAAATGCTTCACTTCTGAAAGAGAGATGAGGTGTGCTCTCAAAGAGAAAGATTCTAGAATCAAGGAGCCATGTCCGTGAAGGACTTGGTTTCATTCAAGCTGTGTGTTTGTCAGATCCAAGTTCCAAACTCATCACCTCCCTTTCCCCAGGGAAACTGACAGCATTCTATAATGCAGATTGTCAGTTTGAGTTGATAGGATTTCAGCCATAGAGCAAAGAGGTGTCATATAATTAGCTGGGTTGTCTTATCCCTGAGTTATTTCTGTGTGTCTGGCGGTTAGGAGATCAGGCTCTGGAGGCCAGGTTCAAATCTCAGCTTAAGTACAAGCTGGATCACCTACCTTCCTTTAAGGGCTGTGGTGAGGATTAAGTCAGCTAATACTTGTGTGGCACATAGTAATGGTTCAGTAAATGATAGATATCATTTTTATGAGATCCATTAGTCTTGTTTGTGTTTTGGATTTCTTAACAAGCTTGTTGAGCTTTAAGCACCTTTGTCATCTTCAGTTTCTTCCTCCTCCCCTCCCTCTTTGGGTTAGAAGCACATTGGAGAGCTCACTGTAGTCCTCACCTTTGGTGAGAGTGACACCAAGGTAATCTGGGAAAGGAGTTAGGGACCAGAATTTGCCTCTGAGAGATCATCCTGTGTGCCCTTCACTTGGATGCTGATACTGATGGTCTGGTTGCTGGGTCATTTATTTGCCTGTGGTGGCATGGCCAGGGCATTGGTGGGGCCACATCTAAATCCCATCTCCTGACTGCTGGTTATTTCTGCAGCCGTGTTCAGCTTCCTGAAGTCTCCTTTGGCATCCTTATTGCTGACCAGGATGCAGTGTGGAGAGAAAAATTCTCTGTTTGCTGTATCTGGTATTAAAAAATTTATCCCCTCTGTTGAGAAGGAATGTCTAGTAATGCTCTAGCATTTGTAGGGAGGGGAAGTGGGAGGAAGCGTGGTATTCCTCACATTCTGACTAATCACTTAGGCAGTGGGGCTCTGTCATTTCCTTTCTATGGTTTGGTGACCTCAACCCGCCTCCTCCTGGTCTAGGCCGGCAGCACCTGTGACCACCCACCCTTCCTTACAGCCAGCTTGCCTTGGGTCCTGGGTCTTTGTCTTACAGTTGTCTGAATCACTTCCTTGTTTCTCATCCTTGATGTTTCCCAGTAAGTAGCATTGTTTCTCCTTAAGCCTATTGTTTTTCTCCTTAATGTTATTTCTTGATTGCCTTCATTTTCTTTTGATGCTTCTTTTTATTTTCCATTCATTAAGCTGAAAATAGGTTTATAAAATTCTGTTATTTATTCCAAGAATGAGTTCCCAGTTTATAGATTATCTGCATCCCTTTGCTTTTTCTTCAACTTTCAAGCACTTTGTGACTCCTGAGAATTTCCTAATAAGGGGGAAGGTAATAGCTTTATGACACTTGACAGATGACATAGTGATTTTATAGACAAAATAATGTACTAGACATACGAGTTGAAAAGGCTAGATTTTATCCTGGGTTTTAACTTCCATTCCGAAACCAAGTTTTCAGACAAGTTTTTTTAACCTTTTCCTATTTCTGTTTTCTCATCTGAAAAATGGGAATCCCTAGGGTTTGTTGGAAGATGATGGGTTCTTGGCATTAAGTTCAGTGAGTCCTGGCTCATGTAACTGTGGATATTGTGAACTTAGGTTCGTAGTAACCTTTTTGAGGTATATTGGACAACTACCCCCATTTTTATCTAGCTTCATTACTTTTTTTCTTCTTCTTTTTTTCCCCATCTATTTCTTTCCTTTTGCCTATAAAGAAAAAAGAAAGCTTTAAAGCTAACAGAGTTCAGTTGTACAAATGTGGCATTAAGGCTTGATGTTTGAGATTTGCCCTAAAATCTTTCGCTGGAAGAGAAGGCAAAGGGCGAGTGGAAGACTCCTTCTTGCATCTTTTAAATTCAACTTATTCCTGGTTCAGTGCGACCCAGAGAGACTAGGGGTGGGGTTGTCCCTGATTTAGAACTGTGGCCAGGCTTCCTGAGCGCAGGTGATAGGCCTGGAGGTGGGCTGGTGCAGGGGGCACACACACCTGGGGTGGGATATTGGCTCCGCTACAGAACCTGTCTGCTCCTCAGGTCCCTCCTTTGTACAGTAACTGCTACAAGGCGATCTTGAGGAATAGGACATATACGTAAAGGGCCTGACATGCTGTGTAGATCCTTAGCCAATGTTAGTTCCTTTTCTAGTTTCAAATATGTTTCTGATTTGTGTAATGGGAACTGATATGGAAATGTTGGGGTTCAGAGCGAATGGCCAAGAAAGAATTCTTCAGCCATCTTTGGTGCAAAAAAGTAGTTTCATGAGAGCACGGACAGGACCCATGGACAGAAAGAGCTGCACTGGGATTGTGACAGGTGACTGATTATATACTCTCAGGTTGGGGGTGGTTAGGGATAGCATAAGTCTCTAAGAATTTTGGAAGCAAGGTTTCGAGGATCTGGAGGGGCCTAGCTGCTGTTAGGAAAAGGTCATATAGTCCTGTCTAGTACAACTTCGGTCAGAAGACCCTTCAGATATGTATCAGTGGGGTCATATGCTTGGAGGAGGATTGCTAACCTATATCTTGGCGGGGGGGGTGAGGGGGGGGGCAGAGATAATGGAAGTTTCCGAAGGAATTTTTATGTGTTAAAGCAGACTCACAGGATCCTGGGGGGCTGTGATAATGTTAAGCTAAGACTGCCTTTTGCCCCTCAGCAAAGTGTCCGCATCGAGGCAGCTGAGCTCCCAGAGGAAGGGCACTCTGCATATTTCAAGGACTTGTCAGTGGGCTATAGGCCATAAGGAAATTTATTTCTTCTTTTGCCTTTGTTTCCCACGTCAGGAGCCTCCTGCTAAAGGAATTTCAGGCAGCAGCCAACAGGTCCCAGAGACATTTTTGTGGGCAGTGGTGCTCTTGAAACATCCCCAGCTACCCCCACCCTGCCAAGACAGGCTGGTCTTGTAGCGCTGGGACTTGCTTTCCGCCAGTGTTTCTCACTCCCAGGTGGGCATTAGAGTGACACTGCTTTGTCAGAATATGATTCTGGGCTCCAGATCAGACCCACTGCCCACACATGCACCTTCGGGAAAAGCTTTCCAGGTGCTCCTGATGCTGCTCTGGCTTAGAGCAGCTGCTTTGGACAAACTAGAGTGACTTTCTGGTTTGTCTAAAATATGATTCAGTCTAAAGCACGCTAGTTGGATGTCGCTTTCTGAGGGTACAGCAGTTCTTTTCTGAGAGGAGCGTGTGCTCCTGTACACTTGGCCTTGTTAATTGGGTGTAACGCTTTCATAGTGACGGTAATAGCTCACCCAGGTGCGTTGCATGTATTAATGCATTCAGTTCTTGCTGCAGCCCTACGGTTTAGGTACTGTCTTTATGTGCCTTCGGCATGACATATCCAGAGTCACACAGGTAGGCTGGGAGGGGACCTGGCTCAGGAGTCCGTGCCCTTGTCCCTCATGTTATCCATCTGTCTTAATCACAGATGGGACTACTTTGGAAAAGGCTGTGGAACATGCAGCTGTTCCCCAAGGGTTGTGGAAATTTGGTTAAGAACCGATAGCCTCTTGGGTCGCCTGGGTGGCTCAGCCGGTTAAGCGTCCGACTTCGGCTCAGGTCATAATCACATGGTTTGTGGGTTCAAGCCCCGCATCAGGCTCTGTGCTGACAGCCAGCTCAGAGCCTGGAGCCTGCTTCCGAGTCTGTGTCTCCCTCTCTCTCCGACCCTCCCCTGTTCACGCTGTTTCTCTCTCTCTCTCTCTCTCTCAGAAAAAAAAAAAAAAAAAGAACCAATAGACTTTGTGAGAAAAAAAAATCTGTATTTCAAATGAATCTACTGTGATATTTTGGTTTCAAGAAGTGGGAGTTAAGTCCACTCATGTATTTCATAGGGATCNCTCTCTTCCCTCTCTCTGTCAGAAAAAAAAAAAAAAAGAACCAGTAGCCTCTTCTCCACTGACTTTGTACTGTTTCTTGGCATATCCTGGCCGGGTCCAGATGCCAGGAGGAGCCCTACATCAGAGCGGTTGTGTGCGCGAGCAGGTGGTAAGGGCAGGGTTAGAGCACATTTGCAAGCCCGCCTCTCCTATTTACTCCTTCCACTCTCCCGCTTATTACTGAGGTGTGTGGGATTGGCTCGCTCCGAGGGTGACAATTTGGGAGTCACTTCTTTGGCTTCCTTCACTGTAGCGAAAATGGTAGACTAATTGCTCTTTGAAGGTGAACGTCTCTTTGAGAGAGCCTGAGAATGACTTGCATTTCATCTGTATTCAGGAGAGGACAGAACACAGTTCCCAAGGGCCTGGTGCTGAATAGTCGTTTGAGGAGGGCTTCATGTGGGTGCTCTCTGCAGCCTGAAACAGGCTATAAAATAGTCTGGGGGTACTTGCTCTAGGCTGGCCTGCCCAGACAGAATATTGTGGGGCACTCAGGCAAATGTAGCCGGTGTGAAATAACAATTAGAACAGCCACTTGCTATGTGCCAGGCACTGTGCTAGGTCCTTTAGGACACTTTTATCCTGGTGGATGTCATGGTTCCCATTTTATGGAGGAAGAAACGAACTCAGAAAGTTAAATCATGAGTCTTATGGTCACACAGATAAGTGATGCAGTCAGGATTTGAACACATTTCTCTCAGACTCCAAATCCTGAGATTACTTTCTGTAATACTTCACCCCCTCTTCTGTGAAAGAAAGCTGTGCATTCAGCTTCAGAGCAGACATTAATTTGTAAATAAAAGCCTTCTTTCCTAATTAAACATGAAGATTCTCTTTTGGATATAATGAATAAAATAAACACTGCTAACTGCTGTCCTGAAATAAAGGAAATAAAAGAAATGAATGAATGATTGAATGAATGAGTGAGTGAGTGAGTGAGCTGGACTGGTGGTGGATTTGGAGAGCATCGGGAGACCCCGCCCCCAGGATACTCAGGGACTCTGATCGTCTTGTAATAAGTCTCTTGAGGTCCTTCACCCCTCCCCCGCACTAAACATGATATAATATCTGGACCTTGAAGTAGCAATTTGTATTTCTAGCTACATTTAATTCTTGAGTTATTTACTCTTGATTTCTTTCCCTTTAATTAGTCGTACCTCCTGTTTCTCCCCTTTCCTTCTTTCCCACCTGTCCCTTCCAGTAGGTGTTGCTTGCTAGGATTATTTGGTTTAAGGTGGATAATGTATGTAATTTTAAAAGTTCAGATTTCCTTGAAAAAGTCTGAAAAGAATTAATAAAGGCATATCCATCAATTCATGAACCACAAAAATTAGGATGAGCTTTCCAACAAATGTTATTATAATACTTACTGTTCCATTTTCAATTCAGACATTATAGATGCCCCGAGGAAACAGACACAGGGGGAAATGAGATGTGGTCCTATTAATTATGATTTCACTTCTGCGGTTAAATAGATTTCCAGCTAGAGTCAGAGTTGCTTCTTAATTAAACAAATATTTCTTGAGGGCTTGAAATCTGCCAAACTCTGTACAGTCTTTGATTTCACCTGCTCCTTGGGTGCTAGTGCCATTTCAGCTCTGAGTTGGTTTTAAAAATTCTTTGCAGCGGCTCTCAGAGTAATTTAGGTCCGAGTTTAGGCCTGTCATTCCATGAAAGCCACTTTTACATGTACTTGAAGGGTAACACCACGTTTGTCTATCTGTCTTTAGGATTAGCCTCTCCTTTTTCCTCCTCCTTTTCTTGGCCTTACGTTCTTGATTAGGAAGAAATAACAAAATTGACTTAATTTAAAGAAATTGTATAGATCCGTGCTTCCCATCAAGTGGCCTTCAGACCGTCAGCATTCTAATCACTTGTACTTGTTACAAATGTGTATTTCTGCTCAACATGGATGGACCTAGGAGGTATTCTGCCAAGTGTAATAAGTCAGACAGATACCATACAATTTCACTTATATGTGGAATCTAAAAATCAAACAAACAAAAAGCAGAAACAGACCCATAAATACAAAGAATAAATTGAAGGTTGCCAGGGGGAAGGGGATGAAGGGATAGGCTAAATGGGTGAGGGGGAGTGGGAGATACAGGCTTCCAGTTATGGAACGAAGAAGTCACAGGGATCAAAGGTATAGCACAGGGATCTTGTAACAGTGATGGATGATAGCTACGCTTGTGAGCATAGCATCAAGTATAAAGTGGAATCACTGTGCTAGACACATGAAACTAATGTAAAATTGTGTGTCAACTATAATTCAATGAAATAAAATGCATATTCTTGTGTCCCACCCCAGATCTGAATGTGAGAACTGCTGAATTACAGTTATATGTAGACACTATGTTATTTTTATAGTAGCGGTAGGATATTCTCTTGTTCTCTTCGAATAAAAAAGTAATCTCATTTTCCCCCTGAATTAATGTACTCTGATTAAAAAAACAAAAATGAAAACAAAAAACCACTTCCAAAAAGAATGTTGGAATTAGGTTTTAGAATTTGAGAAACTTTTCCTTAGATTTTTACTGAAACTCAGGTTGTTCTTTCATCTGCTGTGGATATCCTCCAATTATTATTAGCGAACTACCCGATTCTTTGATTTTTTAAAAATGAAAGAAGTTTAGTGATGACCAAGGTCATTAACTTGAAGTCCTAGTTCAAGCTACTAATGTTTTAAAATGAGTCAGAGGAGTCACAGAGTTGTGGCAAGACTGGGTAGAAACAGGTTCTGATCTGTGCCCATCAGCTGTGTGATGCTAGGTAAGCCCTTTCAACAGACGGCATGGGTGTGCGGTGACTTCCCTTCTGGTTCTGATTGAGTCGGACCTTGAGGAAAGAGAAATAGATGTTGACAGATAGGCCAGTATGGAGAGGGAAAGTTTTATATTGGTAGGAGGGACTTTTTTCTTTCTTTTCTTTTCTTTTTTTAAATTTTAATGTTTATTTTTGAGGGAGAGAGACAGAGTATGAGCAGGGGAGGGGCAGAGAGAGAGAGGGAGACACCGAATCCAAAGCAGGCTCCAGGCTCTGAGCTCCCAGGTGTCAGCACGGAGCTGGACGAAGGGCTCAAACTCACTAACCATGAGATCATGACCTGAGCCAAAACCAGATGCTTAACCGACCTAGCCACCCAGATGCCCCTAGTAGGGAACTTTTAAAATGAAACACATGCTGGCTGAAGGAAATACATGAGAGCTGAAGGAACTACAGTCCATCAATCCATAAAGAATAAGAATATTGAAGTTAAAAAGAAATGATTGGGAGTGTCTTGTACTCATTCAGAACAATGCAATACTTACTCAGATTCCCGGGTATTGAAACCCAATCAGGAAATGGACTTCCTTAAGGCAAGGACTGTCCTTTGTTTGACACATTTCGTTTGCTGTACTATTGCCAGGTACATTTGTGCTGTTTTATAGATTCTAGTAGTGGTGGGTGATGGTAGGATCTAGGGAGAGCATACATCTTACGTATTAGAAACTGCCAGTTTTGGAGGAAAGAAATCAAGCATCCTGCTTTAAGAGATTCATCCGTCTTAAGCTCATTCAAACAGCTGGAGAACTGCGGAGAAATTGGAGTTCAGTAAATGATTTCTTGCTTGTGCTGTTGTATCCCATTTCTCTCTGTTCAGTTATGGAGAGAATGATGAATATCAAAGGTGGCAAAGTATATAAAGACCAGTGTTCCTTAAATCTCAATAATTTATGGACCTCTTTATTTAAAGGAAAAAAATTCTCACAAATCCCCAGTACTGACATGAATGTTTTTATTATGAAGTAACTTAAATATGCTCAAACATAAAACTAGGTATAAACTCCTTATGCTTCAGCTCTTACATAACTATTAAACAATGACAAATTTATAGAGGAAATTCACGCAAAGCCACAAAACCAATAAAATTCAAATCGACAATAATTTATCATGATATATCGTTTTTTTTGACTAAAATTAAACCTCTCTTTGGAAATGTGATGATAATTCTAACACCAAAGTTTTAGTTCTTTTTAGACCTGTGTGAAACTCCGTTCTCCTTCTACTTCCCTGTTTTCAAAACTTCATAAGGCATCTTCTTTTGGCAGGAATGCATGATTTGGTTGCATAATTTAGTTTCATTTATTTTTCTTGCCTTTGATGATTAAAATTATACTACTGGATACCATGCCAATCAAAAACAAATGCAGACTTGCTTTTGATCAGGCAAGAAGTTGGGATTTGGTACCTCGTTGCATGTGGGGTAGTGGAGGGAAGATAGGGGACATTGGTACCTGCTGTATTGGGTTTCTGATTTGGATGAGAGTGAATGGTGCCATTGAGCAAAATGTAGGACAAAGGAGGAAAAGTAGGTTGTGAGGGAAGATGATTGGTAGGGGACTTAGGTTTCTAGCAGTACAGTGGACTGGATACTCTGACATGCTTCCCCACGGTAATCTGGATAAAACATGTTTTAATGTGCTTCTAAGATCACAGGGGCTAAGACATCTCCAAAATCTCCCACCTCAGTTCGATCAACCATCGAAGGGTAAATTAAACACAAGACAGATTGCCACAAGGGCAAATGCTGATATCACCACCGTGTTTGGAGACCAAGCCTTGGTCAGTGGCAAGGTGGAGGAGGCTGCCTTTTGCTAGGACCTGTAGAAGAACCCAAGGTGGCCCAGGTAGGTGGCACCCATTGGCTTTTGGGGAAAGGAAATGCAAGTCCTTTCTGGAGGAAGGCATCCGTTCTTTGGACCTTACGGTTCTCCTAAGATCAACCAAATATGAATTCAGAATAAAAGATCTCTACTTCTTCTAAAAACAAACCAAGAGTGAGAGTCACCAGAAACAAAAAGCCATAAATTTAGAATCCTGAGAACTTCAGGTATTAAAATGATCTGATGCAGAATATAAAATAACTGTGTTTGAAATGCCTTAATCACAAATAGTGCAAAAAGCGGGAGATAAAAATTGACCAGGCATATTATGTAGCCATAAAAAGAAGGAAAGCTTGCCATTTGTGACAGGTGGGATGGACCTTGAGGGCTGCTGGTATACAATCAGCAGTATTTTCTTTTAGCATTTGTTTAGTGAAAAAGTAAGAGAAAGACAAATGTTATATGATCTCACTTTGTATGTGGAATTAAAAAAATCCCCCAAACTCAGAACAGGTAGGTGGTTGCCTGAGGAGAGAGGTGGGGGAGATGAGGAAAGTGGTCACGGTACAAACTTTTAGTTATAAGGTAAATTAAGTTTGGGGATATAATATGCAGCATAGTGACTATAGTTAACAGTGCTGTATTTTATATTTGGAAGTTGCCAAGGGAGTAGATCTTAAAATTCTCATCAGAAGAAAAAAATTGATAACTATGTGAGGTGATTGATGTTAATTAAACCCATTATAGTAGTTATTTTGCAGTATATACAAATGTTGTACCTTAAGCATCTTAAACTGATACAGTATTATATGTCAGTTATATCTCAATAAAATGAGGTGGGGAGAAGAGTATGTCCAAGGGCAACAGAAATCTAGGTGTTTTTGTTGTTGCTGAAAAAAACTGACTAGGCAGACTCGGAAAAATACAAACAAAAACAACACCTAAAGAAAAAGTTGTAACTTTTGGAATAATAATTGAATAATTAGAAATAGCTGAAGGGGCAATTAATGGACTAGAAAAAAGGTTTGAAAGAATTAATCAGAATGTAACACAGAAATGAGAAGAAAAACATCAAAGTGTAGTTGAAGGGTAGAAGGACTCTAATGAGATCTGTTCAGAGCCCCAGAAAGATAATAACAAATGGAAGGAAGTTATATTTGAAGATCTAGTATATAATTTTCAGAGAAGAGTTTATGAGGGACATAAATGACCAGTGTTCCTTAAAGTCAAGTAATTTATGGACAGTTGAGGGAAGCACAACGTAAACTAATAAAAAGAAATCCACGTCTACATAGAGGAAAACTTCAGCACACCAAAATAAAGATGATCTTAAGAACATCCTGAAAGAAAAAGGTAATTGTTCATCAAGGGAATCATGAGCTGACAGCTGACTTCTCAACAGCAATGGTGGGGAATGGAAAACTATCTTCAAATACTAAAAGAAAATACTGTTGACAGCAGAACTGTCATAAAAAAAAGGCAAAATATGCTTTCCAAAAATCTAAAATTTTTAAAATATTTTGTTTTATTTTTGAGAGAGAGAGAGAGAGGAGAGACAGACAGACAGACAGACACACACACACACAGAATCTAAAGCAGGCTCCAGGCTCCAAGCTGTCAGCACAGAGCCCAACACGGGGCTTGAACTCAGGAACTATGAGATCATGACCTGAGCCGAAGTTGGATGCTTAAACGCCTGAGCTACTCAGGGATCCCTGCTTTCCAAAAATTTAAAACTTGACACAGCCGACTTTTATTAAGAAACTTCTTAATGCATATACTTCAGGAAGAAGAAAATGATTCTAAGAGGAAGGGCTGAGATGCAAAAAGAAGTGATAAAGAAATTGATAAGCATATAGATAAATCTCATTAAAATTAAAAGTTTTTTAATTAAAATTTGATTTTTAAGTAGGCTCCAAACCCAGGGTGGGGCTTGAACTTATGACCTGAGATCAAGAGTCAGTTGCTCTACCACCTGAGCCACTCAGGCACCCCTAATTTAAATACTTTTAATTTAAAAATTAAGAATTTTCCTCAGTCATACTCGCCACATTTCAAGGCACATGTGGCTAGTGGGTGCTGTATTGAATACCACAAATATGGAACATTTCCATCATTGAAGAAAGTTCTGGTGAACAGCACAGTTGTAGAACAATGGAAGGGAAATACATTAAGATAATTTCTGCAATTCATTTTAAGATGCCATTGTTTTAGGAGTCACCATTATAGTACATGGAAAAACTTTTAGGAAAAACATTGCCAAAATATTTTTAAAGGTTTTATCTTATTTTTTAAAAATCTTTTAATGTTTATTTTATTTTTGAGAGAGACAGAGTGTGAACAGGGGAGGGGCAAAGAGAGAGGGAGACACAGAATCCGAAGCAGGCTCCAGGCTCTGAGCTGTCAGCACAGAGCTGAGGCGGGGCTCAAACTCATGAACCATGAAATCATGACCTGAGCCAAAGTCGGACGCTTAACCAACTGAGCCACTCAGGTGCCCCCAAGATTTTATTTTTAAGTAATCTGTACACCCAAACTGGGGCTCAAACTTATAACCCTGAGATCAAGAGTTGCATACTCCACTGACTAAGCCGCCAGGCACCCCTATTGCCAAAATTTTTTTAACATGCCATTTTTATAAGACACGTCTCAATATCACCTGTGTGAAAATATGAAGAAATGTGCCTCTTGGGATGGGTGCCATTTGGGGTTAGAGCATTAGTGGCATGGGCATCCAGGAGTTGTGATCCAAGTAGGTTGGACATAGATGGACACAGAGAGGTCTGGCCTGGAGACAAAGCGTGGTGCATACTTGGCACGTAGAGTATGTCTCAGTGAATGTTTGGTGAGCGAATGGGTGATGTACTGCATGGGCATATGGGAGTCACCAGGATACCGCATAGTTGGGGGTGGCAGCGTGGTTGAAGTCACCAAAAGATTTGTATGACGTATGAGGAGAGTCAGGATGAAGCCTTTATGAACGCGATGGGTATTCTAGTGGTCATGCAGAAAGGAGCCTGCGAAGGAGCCTGAGAAAGAGGCTTCAGAAGTGGGGAAGAACCAGGCCGACTGTGGGCAACCTGGGACTAAAGGGTATGGAGGTGAGACGTTGCCTAGACTCTGCCAACATGAGGCCTATATATCCCTGAGGTTAAGTTTCAGCCTGCTGTACGTGATAGGGAAGTACTGAAAACTACAAAGCCATCAGTAATTATTTCTGCCAGGGCTTCTGAGAGGACTTCATGAAGCAGGTAATATCTGGGCTGGGCTTCAGAGGACGAATGCTTGGCACATCTGAGCGGTAGCATGGGACAGTCTGGGCAGATGGAGTACCACTAACAAAAGCCTGAAATTGTGAAAACGTGTGAAGCCCTTGGCAGTAATTCCTAATGAGCCGGATTCCACTGCGTCCAGCTTCTTTCTAGGTAAAGGTCTTGTGTTGGTAGAAGAGCATATGTTCCCTAGGCTCGGAAGCACACCTTTTACTCATCTTCTGTTGGATTGGAAGGTAATTAAAATAACTCTGCCGACCTGACCAGATACCTCCCAGTGCTCTAAATAGACTGTACTTTATACATGATTTTCAGCACATAATCTTAATTCTGAATTCATTACTGAATTTTGAGATTTAAGTTCTGTGTGAAGAACTAATGCCTGTGTTGTATTGCAAATTAGGTAGTCCTATGACATCCTTAAACTACAGCTGAAAAAGAGACTTAGCTTGCTCAAGTTCACCAGGTACAAAGAAAATATGGGGCAGATAAGATTTGGGTAGAAAAATCCTGGGTCCTTGATTTAAAAGCTAGGTAACATCTATCCAATGACTGGACTTCTTTATGCCTCAACTTTCCCCGTGTAAAAATAAGCATAATAATAGTTCTTACTTCAGAGTGGACATGAGATTTAACGGAAAGCAATTAGCAAGAACAGTTACCCATTATAATTAAAAAAGTATTCCGATAACTTTTTTCTGAAGGAAATCTAGTCAAACCCATGGCTATAAACCGTGGCTGTGCATCAAAGCCTCATGTAGAGACAGTGAAAACACTGCGATTTCCCGGACACTACCCCAGACCTGGTATGTGTGTCTGGGTAATTGGGCTTAATTGAGCTTCGGACTTTGCATTATTTTGTAGCAACTCCAGGGTTAGGAAGTCTCCCGTGGAGTTGAGTATTATTTTGGTCACTTTCCTTTGGATTCTTACTTTTTTCCTTGCTCTACAATATTTTAAACATTGGTTCTTAATGTTCATTGAGTATGTGCGCTTTCAGGTTATTAATCCTGGTCACTGTGTGGCTCTTTACTCCGTACCTTCTTTTCTCTTGCTCCCTCTTTTGTCATCCCCTTCTCCTCCATCCCATGCTGAGTTTTTAGACAGCTGGGTTGACAGTGTCCTGTACAGCCTGGTTCTCAGGCCCTTTTTATTTATTTTTGTAATAAAACAGATTTAAAAAGGAAACTTTGCTAAGGCAGACATTTGGCATGTTAAAATGGAACTTCAGTTTAGTTTCTAAAATAAATAAGTCAGCTTTTTTTTTATTCTCCAAAATATGAGTGCTCCAGGAAATGCTTCTAAAATAACTGATATTCCCCTTGTTAACACTGGGGTTGTTATTGGCTGGATTCCAGTGTGTGTGTTTCTCCTTGGCGGGGGAGGGGCAGAGGGGCAGTGTGGAGAGAGTGCTCTGCTCCATGCCAACACACACAAATCGTAGTCCTGCAAACCTAAGAATGTGGCTCATTTGCTTGCGGTAGTTATCTGGTATATTATGAAATGTGGTCTGGAGATTAAGAAGTAAAATTTTTAGGGGCACCTGGGTGGATCAGTCGGACTCTTGATTTTGACTCAGATCATAATCTCACAGTTCATAGGACTGAGCCCTGCTTCAGGCTCTGTGCTGACAGTGTGGAACCTGCTTGGGATTCTCTCTCCATCCACCCCCTTTCTGCCCCTCCCCTGCTTGTATGCATGCTCTTTCTCTGTCAAAATAAACTTAAAAAGATTAAAGAAAAATTTTTATTGTATTTAGATCAATTAGAATATTCCTTTTAACTTTTGCGTGTAAGTATTTTGGTTAAAAGAACTGCTCCCTTGCTGCTTACTCTATCTAGTTCATATATTTTGCATTTCATATGAGTGAGAAATGACTACAACATCAAGGTGGAAATTATGGTCCTCAGCACTTAGAATAGTGCCTGGCACATAGCGAATGTTGGAGAAGAATATATAAATGAATGAGCTAACAATTAGACAACCCAGACAAAAAGCCATGTCTACCATTTTTCACTGAGAAACTTCCTCAAGAAGTCATAAAGGTAACAATACCTGATACTTGTCTGGTATTTGGATCAGAA
This sequence comes from Crocuta crocuta, assembly GCF_008692635.1. NCBI lineage: Eukaryota > Metazoa > Chordata > Mammalia > Carnivora > Hyaenidae > Crocuta > Crocuta crocuta. The sequence goes on from NW_027529426.1 coordinate 2,635,100, forward strand.
TCTGCCTACGTGTTCCCATAGCTCCTTGTGCCTCACACAGATCACAGTGCATTCCTTATGCTAAGTCCTTGCAGGAAGGGACTGGGTCTGTTGTTCACAGTTGTGTCCTCAGTGCTTTATCTGGCAGCATTGCAGTTTCTTAGTAAATATTTGTTGAATGGACGTATAGAGCTAAAATTTCCCTGATGCGTTCATATTTGGTTTTTATCTGTGGGCAATCCCATGAAGTTGGCTGATAGTATCACCCCAGTTTTACAATTGATGGAACAAAGGTTAAAGAGCATACATTAGTTATCCCAGAAAGAGTCAGTCCATTTCTAGGACTACAGGCTCTAAATCTGCCCACGTCTTCATCCCTTATTCTTTCCAGAACAGCCTTTAAAATATTAGTGAGCTCTGGGTATTGTATGTAAGCGACGAATCGTGGGAATCTACTCCCAAAGCCAGAGCACACTGTATACCCTGAATGAGAGCTAACTTGACAATAAGTTACATTTAAAAAAATAAAAAAGGAAATAACTGATATTCTAAATTAATAAAATATAGTTAATCTTTTTTTTTTTTAAAAAACAAAACACTAAAAAATTTAGGAATAAAATGAGTTTAGCATGGGCAAGATAAACTTTACTAAATTTGTTTTTGGTTTTTAAGTTGCCATCCAAAACAGAAAGAGTTTAATTTAAACTGAATGATCATTTGAATCAGTTAGTCCGTTATTTCAAAACAAATAAAAAACATTAGTAAGCACAAATTCCCCCACTGTGTCCTCTCCAGTTGGAGCTTCTCCTTGAGAGCGTGAGAGAGGAAGTTCCGTACGAAACCTTTTCCAAATTGTCTGACGTCTTCCTTATCAGTTGCAGCCTTTGTCGGATGCCAGTTTGGGCGACTCATACTAGATCCTCTTAAGTTGCCCATAATGGGTGCCTATGATACGTCCTTTTTGAAAAAATAAATTAATAAAACAATTATAAGACTATACTTTTTCCTCCCAAACATTTTAAGAAGTAAATTTATCAAGACCATAAATCTGAGTTGTTAAAATCAGATTTCCAAGGTGGCAAAAGGCATGTTCTCCAGTGTATTTTTGCCTGGTCTTCCTGGTCATTTTGAGATAGAAATTTCTGAAGTGTTGAATTGGCTTGGCTGGTATTTCTGGACTCAGACTCGAGAAGGAGAAACCTTCCCTGTGATATTAGAATCGGAAAAATAAAACGCTAACCAACCATTTAAGATTCTCAAATGGCGGCAAACATCTGGGTGCGCGTTTCGCCAAAGGCATTCACTGAAGTGAAGACCAAACAACACCCGGCCAGGGTTCCAAGAAAGCCTTTCAAAATCTGTGACTCTGATCTAATTTGTTTCATCTCTATTAAGAAAGATAAGTTGATGGCTCCAGCAAGATTTCCCCCAATTTGATCAGTAGGTCAGAGTTTGTTCTCCCAGACCGATAAATTTGAACTTATCATCATTACCTTACAAATAACTTTAAAGAGTTACTTGAACAATACCACAGAGCTTTGATTTCATTGTGAAATGGCAACAAGAATCTGATTCCCTTTGCCCGCCATGGGCATTGACCTTTGGTATTAGAACAGAGGCACCAAGGGGAGTAAATAAACTGCCAATATTGTGTTCCCTCCAGGATCCAGCCATGGAAATATATGGCAGGGACTTTAGGAGCAGTTTTGGGTGGAAAAAAATGCATTTTCTTTTATCAGTTGGGTGCCTGGCTTCTCAAATGAGGCAGGACAAGCTATTGTGTTTGTTCTGGCTCTTACAAAGCGAGATCACATCATCCCTCGATGCGGCTTTTTTTTTTTTTTATTAGCTTCACAGCCCATGGCTTTGTTGTCCTGCTGCACAGTAGGACAGGCTGACCAGCAGTGAGCTCAATAAAGGCTTTTCAGGGAGCGTTTCTGAGTTTGTCATTGCCATCTGTCCTCTTCTCTCCCCTTGCTTTTCAGGCTATTCACATTTTGTGCAAATCTTGGGTTTCTGATTGGTGTGGCGGGGACACTGTAGGTGGATGCTAAGAAAGAAGTGGAGGTGAGCAGTATTTCAAATAAATAACTTAGAAGCAAAGAGAAGAATCTTGCTCACTCTCTGAGGTTGTATCAGACATAAGATAGGAAGTATCAGGATTATTTTATTTTATTTTATGTTAGTTCTCAGTGACCGTTGTTAATTTTTGAAACTCCTAATGTCTCTCCCCCAAGAGTTGGGTCATTTTGTCAGGAGGAGGCCACGACTTGATGCCATAAATCACTTGTTTGCAGCTACTAGGGGGGAGCATGCATCTTTCTTCTCTCTTGCAGGTGGCTCAGTGCAAGTGTAGTTCTATCTTGTTGAAAACCCTTTGTCCTGCTTTGAGTACTGGGTATGTGCTGTTGTCAACAGGGCAGATACTAGGACCAGAAAGCTTTCGGTGTGACAGGCAGTTTCTGTTCTGGACACCTGCCGCTGGAGCACACTGCAGCCATTGTTTCTCTGCTTGACCGTGTTCTGGGCAGTGCCACCACGTCATTTTTAGCCTGCATTTGAGTCTTTGGTTTGTTTGTTTTTTTTTTCCCTGCATGCATTTCATTTTTGGTGGAACAAATGTCTGTCTTATTCTTCTGGTTTGGCTGGTATGAATTTAACATGTGCTTGTGTTTCATACAGTCTTGCATTTGGAAGAGTGTGTGCTGAGACGTTGTAGTGCTGGAAATGGTGGAAAGAGTGCTGGGTCAAAGAAGAGACAGGTGATCTTGACTTTGATCCTTGATCCACTCATCCCTGCTATGTGGCCTCAGGAAAGAAAGTGGAACTCTCTGGGCATCTCATGGTCTTCATTTGTAACCTGAGGGAGTTTGGGGGTTCGTGGAATGATGGATTACCAGGTCCTCCAGTGTTAAGATTCCACCACTGTGCTTTGTTTGTTCTGGGATGCTAGTGTCAAAATCCGAGTGTGCCAAGAGTTCACTAGGCCCGGCTCCCGTGAGACCATAAGTAACACCAGGAGGTGTTCTTTTTAATTAAGCAAAAATTAGATGACCTGACCGGTGACAGAGATGATTGGATGCATTAATTAAAAGGGGGAAATAACTATGGTCTTCTTGTCTCCTTGTGGTAAGTTTGCAGAAAACAAACGCAAACTTTTTATTTCTAGGAAAATTGTGTTAATCGGGCCTGAAAGTGTTACTGGACACTTGGGATTGGAACCAAATTAAGAATTCTTGAGTTCAGATAAATGAAGACTTTCTAATTTTTTGGCTCTTACTGATGAGATAAGAGGAAATCCACAGATTGGGCTGGGGTGTAGGATAGACATCCAATTCCTGATTTGTATTCTCATACTGTTTAACAAAACTCGTCTTTAAAAATATTCTAATTCTGGGGCGCCTGGGTAGTTCAGTCAGTTAAGTGTCTGACTTCGGCTCAGGTCATGATCTCACAGTTCATGGGTTCGAGCCCCATGTGGGACTCTGTGCGGACAGCCTGGAGCCTGCTTCAGATTCTGTGTCTCTGTCTCTCTCTGCCCCTCCCTGGTTCATGCTCTGTCTCTCTTTCTCTCTCAAAAATAAATAAACATTAAAAAATATATAAAATAATATTCTAATTCTACAAGTAATATATATTAGTTCCAGAAGACTTGGAAAACACCAAGGAAAGACAAATGGCTTCTAATTCCATGACCCAGAAATAGCTCTTTTTTCATACTTTGGTGTCTTTAAAATATACACACTCAGTTTGTAGAACAAAATTGGGAACATATCATACATATATATAACTTTCCTGTATTCCTTTTGAGATGATTTTTGGGACTGAGTTTTCAAATGAAGGTACAGATTAATGTCATATTATGCGTGGCATACTTGTGACAGGGTCTGTTTTGACTTACAGAAATAGAATTGTAGGCCCCATATCTGAAAATAACACTTGTCCTGTTTGCTCCCTCTCGAACAGGCTTTCAATGTTTAGCATTTATAGATGTTGTCATAACTAATACTATCATTAACAAATGAAGACGCCTTAATTTATTAGTTCTTAGTTGTTCACTAATTGCTTTTGTAAGTTTCCCTCATTTTAGTTTCATTTTAATTTCGTGCCAGAATTGTTAACTTGCAGTATCAGTGAGCCTAAGTTATTTTAGCACCGTTTTTCTGGATGCCTTGATTCCTCAAGCTGAAACTTGGTAGCTAGTGTGGGCCGGCCCACAGGTTCCACATGAAGGGGGAGAGTTAAGAGATTCCTTTTGCCCAAATATGTTATACATTTGATAATATTTATAATTCACTTGTTGAATATTGGTTTCATATATCCCTTTTTCTCTATTACGAAATGAAAGATGATTAGTTTTCCCTTTGGATTGTTTAGCCTATAAAATTTTCTATTACACCATTCACTGTGCATTGAAAATGCATTCTAAATCCTGAACTACACTGAAATTCTTTATGACCTTCCCCTTACATGTCTTTTGGTGTGGGGCCCTTTGAAGTCCTGAAATGTTTTTATATTTGATTGAGATTAAATCTGGGTTTCATTTTGTGTTTTAAAACATATTGAGCAAGTTAATTTTCTGTTCGAGTTCCTAAGGGGAATGATTCTAGCCCTCTGTGTCCCAAGAATTCAGACTGAGCCTTGCCAGAACATTCCTGTGGTTTTCCACAGGGCAGATCACTGTGTTCATGAAATTTTAGTTGTAGTTGTGTTTTCTGTGGTTAATTAAAACATCTGGTGCCTGAATTTTCCACAAACAGTATAATCGTTTGGCCAATCCTTTTCAATAATGGTTAAGTACCTTAGTCTTTCTTTAGGATGGCCCACACTTGTGTTTAGGACACCTCGTAAGCTATTGTCTCTGTTCCTTAATGATTTTAAACGATTGGAAAACATTTGGGGTTATCCCGCCAAACATAAACTCTTGAGAGTGTGTGTGGGTGTTTGTGAATATGAATCCCTCCAACGGCTTCTGGCTTTTTCCCCCTCCAGGTCCCCCCTCCAGGTTGGAGCTGCTGTGGTCTGCAGCCAAGCATGCTGTGGTCGGATCTGCCCAGCTGTGGAACAGAAACATTCGCTGGATGGAAAATCCATAAAAGAAAGCTCCTGTGAAAGCCGGAGATAGACAATCACTTAAGCAAAATCAGGTTAGTGTAAGATAAGAGAGGCTGGCCGAAGTGGATCGGGTCAGCTAGAGGAAAAGCGGTTTTGTTTATTCCATAGAGTGTTTCTGAAACCGCCCCCAAATAGTCATTCCCAGTTATTCGAGAGACTCCTGGCACTGCACGGATGGAAGATAGATCCTGATCCTGACATATTTCCATGTACAGTGTATCATTGCCTGCCTTCTTCACCTCCTCTGCCCCGTCTTCTTGCTGATCGTCCTGTCTTCTCTCAGGGAAGACAAAGTCCTCAGCACATATATGTAAGAAGCCACTGCCAGGCCACGCAGAACAACCGCAGTGATCTTGGTTTTATTTTGGGGAGAAACCGTGTCCTCGAGAAAGCATGGGCTTGCGCTGGTGTTTTCAGACTTGCCCTCATTTGTGTTCTCACGCCGGGAAGAGGGGGTCATGGAGACCTGCCATTTCTGTTGGGGTGCTGCTGGCCCTGGTTTGCTGGGCAAGATTTTACTTACTCTTACCTCCCCCCAGACAAAAGCTAGCAACATGTCCATTTTGGGCAGTGTGTACATTTGGCATGAAGACACTCATAGGGACAGAAGAAAAAGGTCCTGAAAATAATCGGAATATAGACAAATGCAAAATAGCCTCACCGTGGACCAGGAGAATGAAACAAAACCACCTCACGTGGAACACTAGTTGGGGACAGTTCATTTTGAGAACGTGTCCTCTACAGGGAGAGGCCCTGCAATCAATTTCCATTGCATGTTCGGGCAGTAACTCAGCATCATACATAATAAACAGTTAATAAACACTCACCAGACAGGAGCGAGTCAGCAGTCTCGCGATCCTGTAAAGTAGTGAACGTCCGTTGACTTCACCCACTCAGCCTCCCTTTCCTCTTTCTTTCAGTAAATCACCCAGATTTTCCCTGGGCAGTCAGTCACCCTTGCTTTGTTTCCAGCATCTGTCACTGTCAAAGGAGGTGACCTCACTGCCTCTGTTATGGGCATGTGACATAAGCTTCGCTAGTCAGGGTCACAAGGATCGGTTTATGGGGGAGACCAGTATTTTCATTGACCCTGTTGCAAAGAGGTTTTTCCTTTTTGTGGGTTTTTTTTTTTTTTTTTTTTTTTTTTAAGCTGGAGCGGTTAGTTTCCCTCTCTGCCACCACTTAGGGAAAGGCTTTCTGAGGATAAAGTTAACACAGAGGAGATCTGAGCAGGGAGGTACAAGAAATAATGGATACACACACACACACACCTGTGTACAAAACTTACAGCCTCAGATACAGCACCATCTAAAGGCAGCAAGTCTGGTTTCACTTTCCTGGCAAGTTAGGTAGTTAGTTTGAACTAGATAATCCATCACTTAGATCCAAAAAGGTCCTGATTGGGAATGCCTTCTAGATGCGGTGTTAGTGTGATTGACACTCCTTGTCTTCGGGGCCTCACAGTGGAGGGGATGGGCCAGATCGGTATTCTGTTAGCTGACACACAGTGTGAAAAATGTATCACTAGAGGTAAAAAGACAAAGTTCTGTGGGAGTAGAGATGCAATTATGAATTCTGCTCGGTGTTGGAGAGACTGGCAGAGAGCTGTTATTTCACAAAGAAGTAGAATTTAGTCTTCAGGAACGTTAGAAAAAAATACATTTAATTCAATTACTTGCATTTTGAGTCTCAAAGAAAAGGAGGCTTTCCAGAGCCTATAGTTAAAGTGAGTAGCAGATAAGGAAGATAATTTCAGAGCTTTCCTAGTAGTAGAATCCGGGTGTTTACTGTAAACACAATTGTTTTGGGAGCAGCCAAATGAGAGGTTATCAGAAAGCTGTCCAGAGTTTATTTCAACACCGCAGGGTAACAGCTGCTCTTCTCCATAAACCTCGGTTGGCTTTCTGTTTAACCAGAATCCTAAGCACATCATGAGGTTAAAGATTCATTTCTTCTTCTTAATGCTAGACTTTATTATTATTTTATTTTTTATAACTGACATTGCTTTTTTAAGACTTACATCTTTTTTAAGACTTTATTTTGGGGGGGCAGTTTTAGGTTACAGAAAAATTGAGCAGAAAGTATAGAGTTCCCACATATCCCCACTACCACCCAGAGTTTTCCCTGTTAACATCTGGCATTTGTTTGCAACGTTTGTTACAATTGATGAGCCAATATTCAGGTCATGATCTCATGGTTCATGAGTTCGAGCCCCGTGTTGGGCTCTGTGCTGACAGCTCAGAGCCTGGACCCTGCCTCGGGTTCTGTGTCGTCTTCTCTCTCTCTGCCCCTTCCTGCTCACACTCTGTCTCTGTCTCTCTCTCTCTCAAAAACAGATAAACATTAAAAAAATTGATGAGCCAGTGTTGATACATTATTATTAACTTAAGTCGATGGTCTACATTAGGGCTCATTCTTTATGTTGTACATTATGCGGGCTTTGACAAATATGTAATGATATGTATGATGTATGGACCCTTACAGAGTCACACAGAATAGTTCTGGTGCCCTAAAAGTCCCAGGCTTTAACTATTCCTCCCCCTCCAACCTCCCCCCGCCCCCGAATTCCTGGCAACTACTCATCTTTTTTCCTATCTCCGTAGTTTTACCTTTCCCAGAATTTCATATATTTGGAATCACATATTATGTAACCTTTTCAGATTGTCGTCTTTCATTTAGAAATATGCATTTAAGACTCCTCCATGTTTTCTTGTGTCCTGAGAGCTCCTTTCTTTTTAGCACTAAGTAATATTCTATTGGATATACCACAGTTTATTTATCCTTGGGTGATATCTTGGATGCTCCCAACGTTTGGCAATTGTGAATAAAGTTGCTATGAACATTCATGTGCCGGCTTATGTGTGGACACAGATTTTCAGTTCCTTTGAGTGAATAACCAAAGAGCATGATTGCTGGGTTGTATGGTAAAAGTATGTTTGGTTTTATAAGAAACTGTCGAATTGTCTTCCAAAGTGTCTGTACTATTTTGCCTTCCTGCCAGCAGTGAGTGAGAGTTTCTGTTTCTTCACATCTTCCCTAACATTTAGTGTTGTTGGTGTTTTGGATTTTAGCTATTTTAATAGGTGTGTGTGGCATTTCATTGTTGTTTTTATTTGCAGTTCCCTAACGATACATGATTTTGAGCCTCTTTACATATCTTTGTTTGCCATCTGTAGATCTTCTTTGGTGAGGTGCCTGTTCAGATTTTCTTACTGTTGAGTTCTAAGAGTTCTTTGTATGTTCTGGATATCAGTCCTTTATCAGATAAGTCTTTTGTGGATATTTTCTTCCAATTCTGTGGCTTGTTTTTTTTTTTTTTCCATTCTCTTAATAGTGACTTTCTCATGGCAGAAGTTTTTAATTTTAATGAAGTCTAACTTATCAATTATTAATTCTTTTATGGATTGTTGCTGTTGTATCTAAAAAAAGTCACTGCCAGGGTGCCTGGGTGGCTCAGTCGGTTAAGCATCTGACTTCAGCTCAAGTCATGATCTCCTGATCCTTGGGTTTGAGCCCCACGTCGGTCTCAGTGCTGACAGCTCAGAGCCTGGACCCTGCTTTGGATTCTCTCTTTGTCTCTCCCCCACTCACTCTGTCTCTCAAAAATGAATAAATGTTTAAAAGAATTAAAAAAAAAATACAGTCACTACCAAACCAAGGTCATCCAGATTTTCTAGAGTTTTATATATATATCTTTTAGAGTTTTATAATTTTATGTTTTACATTTAGGCCCATGATCTACAGCTATTTTGAGTTAAGTTTTGTGAAAGCTGTCAAGGCCTTTGTCTAGAATCATATTTTGTATGTGAAATTAAAGTTTTCCAGCACCATTTGTTGAAAAATTATACTTTCTTCAGTGAATGGCGTTCATTCCTTTGTCAAAGATCAGTTAGCTGTACCTGTGCGGTTCTGTATCTGGGCTCACTCTTCTGTTCCGTTGATCTATTCGTCTGTTCCTTCACCAGTACCTCACTGTCTTTTTTTTTTTTTATTTAAAAAAATCTTTTTTAATGTTTTGTTTCTGAGAGAGAGAGATACAGCATGAACAGGGGAGGGTCAGAGAGAGGGAGACACAGAACCGGAAATAGGCTCCAGGCTCTGAGCTAGCCGTCAGTACAGAGCCTAACGCGGGGCTTGAATCCACAAACCATGAGATCATGACTTGAGCTGAAGTCAGACGCTTAACCACCTGAGCCTGAGCCACCCAGGCACCCCTACCTCACTGTCTTGATTACCGTAGCTTATAGTAAATCTTCATGTCGGGTAGTGTTAGTCCTCTGACTTTGTTCTGCCTCAATATTGTATTGGCTATTCTGGGCTTTTTGCCTTTCCTTGTAAACTTTAGAATCAGTTTATCTGTATCCACAAAATAACTTGCCAGGATTTTGACTGAGATTGTGTTAAATCTGTAGGTCAAGTTGAGAACAACAGACATCTTGACAATATTCCTATCTATGTATGTGGAGTAACTCCATTTATTTAGAATTTTTTTGATTTCTTTCATCATAATTTTGTAGTTTTCCTTACATGAATCTTGTGCATATTTTATTAGGTTTATATCTAAGTACAGTAAAAACCTTGGTTTGTGAGCATAATTCATTCCAGAAATGTGTGTAATCCAAAGCACTTGTATATCAAAGTGAATTTCCCCATAAGAAATAGTGAAAACTCAGATGATTCATTCCACAACCCAAAAATTTTCATATAAAAATGATTACAATACTGTAATATTGTACAAAATAATAAATAAGATACAAAAGATAAAGAAAAATAAACAAAGTAACCTGCACTTACCTTTGAAAACCTCTGTGGCTGGTGTGAGGGAGACTAGCGTGAGGAGGATTATTGTGTAGGATGACTTTCACTGTCACTAATGGAATCACTGCTATTTATTGGCTCAGTGGAATTTTTTCTTTTTGTGCAACTTTAACAAGGAAACTATCCAATGACACTTGCTTTTGTCTCCTTTTGAGGACAGTGTGACACTGCATTGTCATTGCTTGCATTGCTACAGCCTTATTTGGGTGGTGCATTTCTACAAAATTTTGCACTGTTTCCCACCTTTCACACATCTCCCTCATCTCATTAGTGAGGGATTCTTCTGTCTTTTTCTCCTCTTCTGCAGACGAGATGCAGACGTCGGCTTCTTACAAAATCTTGCAGTTTTGGCCACATGCATACCTCATTTGTTCTTCTTCATGATTTCCTTCTTAGCTTCCACTATAACCATCTCCTTACTGCCTTTCTTTTTACCCTTTTCGTGAACGGGAGCCATTGTATGTGCTCGCACGTTATGTTGACTACAGTATTAATAAACTCTTGTCATATACTGTACTTAATGTAACCAGCAATAAGGCAGCAGAGGAAAGGGTCTATATCTGCAGGCAGCCTGACCTAGAATGAAGCAAAGCATTCCTTACTCTTTGTATGGAAAAGTAAAGGACTGTCCATAGGTGATTTGAAGTGACCAAAAATACACTAGTGCCAGTTGTGGGCATCTTCCAGTGTTGTGAAAAATCACTGATTTCTGCCAAATACTATGGCCTGAGACCGAGCATCAGAACATGGGATATGATCACCCACAATCCCGCAGAGAGAGAGAGAGAGAGAGAGAGTGTGTGTGTGTGTGTGTGTGTGTGTGTGAGAGAGAGAGAGAGAGAGAGAGAGAGAAACTATTGGCTCAGTTGTGATCATGTGACATTTGGTGTCATGTACGACTCATATTGCAAGACATCACTTGTTTATCAAGTTAAAATTTGTTAGAAATGTTTGCTCGTTTTGTGGAACACTCACAGAACAAGTTACTCATAATCCAAGGTTTTATTGTAGTTTCATTTCTTGTCCAATCTGGATGTTATTGCAATTATTTTTTGCAGTGATTTGAAAACCTGACTGTGGTATGAGAAATACACAGTGACATGCTTTGGGGTTTCCAATGAAATCATCCTATTATGTAGCTTTTGAAAAGAATGAAAGATGATATTTCTGAAATTTATCTCCTTTTATTGAGCTAGTTATATAATCAGTGAGCTGCTTAGCCACTCATATCTTCTTTAGGGAAATGCCTATTCAAATTCTTTGCATATTTTCATATTGAGTTATTTGTCTGTAAGTCCCTTATCGGATATATAATTTCCACATATTTTCTCCCAGTCTCTGGCTTGTCTTTTCATTTTCTTAATGCTATCTTTGGAGCTCAAGGTTTTCTTGCTTTTGTTTTAATTTCTTTTTTTTAAGTTTTTATTCAAATTCATTTAACATACAGTGTGACACTAGTTTCAGGTGTTCAATATAGTAATTCAGCATGTCCGTACAACACCTGGTACTGATCACAAGTGCCCTCCTTAATCCCATTTCACCTGGGATTAAGTGAATCCTTAAGTGAAACCTGTTTCACCCATCCCTCCACCCACCTTCCCTCTAGTAACCATCAGTTTTTGTTCTCTACTGTTCAGTCTGTTTCTTGGTTTGCCTCTCTTTCTTTTTTTCCCCTTTGCTCATTTGTTTTGTTTCTTAAATTCCCTTATGAGTGAATTCATACGGTATTTGTCTTTCTCTGACTTATTTCACTTAGCATAATACTCTCTAGCTCCATCCATGTCATTGCAAATGGCAAGAGTTTGTTCCTTTTCACGGCTGAGGAATATTCTATTCTCTCTCTCATCTTCCTTACCCATTCATCAGTTGATAGACACTTGGACTGGTTCCATAATTTGACCATTGCAGATGTTACTATAAAATTGGGGTGTATGTACTCCTTTGAATTCATAGTTTTGTATTTTTTGGGTAAACACCTAATAGTGCAATTACTGGNATTGATAGACACTTGGACTGGTTCCATAATTTGACCATTGCAGATAATGTTACTATAAAATTGGGGTGTATGTACTCCTTTGAATTCATAGTTTTGTATTTTTTGGGTAAACACCTAATAGTGCAATTACTGGATCATAGGGTAGTTCTATTTCTAACTTTTTGAGGAAACTCCATCTGTTTTCCAGAGTGGCTGCACCAGTTTGCATTCCCACCAGCAGTGCAAGAGGATTCCCCTTTCTGGGCATCCTCACCAGCACCTGTTGTTTTTTGTGTTGTTGATTTCAGCCATTCTGATGGGTGTGAGGTGATGTCTCATTGTAGTTTTGATTTAAATTTCCCTGATGATCAGTGATGTTGTCTGTTGGCTGTCTGTCTTTCTTCTTTGGAAAAGTGTCTGTCTGTGTCTTTTGCCCGTTCTTAAATTGGATTATTGTTCTTTGGGTGTTGAGCTTTAAAAGTTTTTAATTGTAATAAAGTTCAGTCTATCAATTTTTTCTTCTAAAGCTCATGAGTTTGATGTTTCTAAATATTCCCTGCATAACTAAAGGTCACTAAGATTTTTTTCCTTTATTTCTCTCTGGAACTTTTGTTACTTTAGTCCCTACACTTACGTCTTTGGTCCCATGGGGTTAAGTTTTGTGTATGGTATGGGGTTCAGGTGTAAGTTAATTCCTTCCCCTCCTCCCCGCATGGATGTCCAATTTTCCCACCACTATTTGCTGAAAAGACTATCCTTTACCAGTTGATTTACCTTAGCACCTTTGTAGAAAATCAAATGACCATAAATGTAAGAGTTTATCTCAGAGGTCTTAATTCTGTTTTTTTGATTATGTCTGTCTTTATGCTAGTACCATTTTATACTTGGGTTTTTGCAGTGCGGTTTTTCTGTGAAAACATTTGTTCAAGAAGTAGGGTTAAGTCGCAATATGTCTCTATTTTTGCTATCCTATCTTTGCTACTTTTCCTCTCCATTCCTGTTTGAGTCACTCTGTTAAAAGTACTGGTCTCTGGTTATTTCTCTTTGGGATAAATGTGGAGATCCAAAATGGTAGAGGAGAATGCAAACCAATTTAGATGGATTTTCTAGATTACTATATGCATTACGTTAAATTAAAAAATGCTTTGTTTTTCATAAAGATGGTAAGCATTCTAATGCCCATTATCCATTAGAATAAAACAGATTAGAATTTTCCATTACTTCCAACAACTCTAGACTGAAGTATTTACAAGTTTGGTGTATTACCTCAAGAATTTCAAGAATTTTCATTAACAATTCTATGAATTGGGTCTTTTTTACATAAAATAATACAGTTTACAAAACTGTTCTACTGAATGGAAAATCTCTGAGTTAAAGTGTTTTGGGTTTCGGGAATATAGTTATGATTTTATATGTTTCATAAAAATTGGACATTTTTCATAGTATAATTAAAACACCATCTGTATTTTCATATTTACCTGTGCTATTTTTGCCTTTGTGTTAGTATAGTTCTCAATAAGCAACTGTGCAGACATTAAAATAATTGTATTGGAAATATGAAGACTGCAAATTTATATCTCTTCCTTAATTACAACTCTGTAAAAATTGTGAATGCGTATGATGGAGAAGGGAAAAAAAAGTCAGTACTTTTTTTAATGGTATTTGGAATCTAGTTGGCCATTTTCTTTTATTTTGGTTTCTTATAAAGTTATAATTTTGTTTGGGGAATGACTTATTTTTAATGTGAAAAAATTGAAGATTTTGGTGTTAAAACATCTCCTTTTTCTGACATACAGCTAAAAGGTGACTTTTGCCACTTTAATCAGGTATTAAAATCAAAATTAGATTTAGAATAAGTTTTTTCCAGTTCCATTGGTAATGCTTCCTGGTTTCCGGAGGGCTCAGTTCAGGATGGCTTCTCCCTTCCTGCTCTTTCTTTGCAATCTTCTTGTTTCAACCTGGGTAGACTACCTTGATGGGAACTGACGTGTTTGCTACCTCTCCCTCTGCTTTCCTAGCAGTCCTTTGACTGAGAATATCACTGCATAAAAGTGCATCCATAGAGCAGTGTGGAGTTATTCTTTGTGTTGTTCATTTAAAAGAAAAAACCACAGGTAAGTGGGCATCCTGGTTGTTTTAGCCCTGCTTGCTCTTCCTTTAAATCTTTTATTTCTCTTTGGCGTCTTTAAAAAATCTTGGTGACCTATTTGCAGAATGAAGAATGGACCCTATGAGGATTATAGGATGTATGATGTTCTAGGAGAATATGGTTTTGGTCTTGTTTTTCTTAGGGAGCTGAAGCAAAATATGGCTGAGTGATAGTAACTTCTTAACTGCCTTTTATTTTATAGAGAGCCTTGTGCTGACTGATGTTTGGGGTTTGGAATGATTGAACCACCAATGTTTGAGTTGTGGTATAATTACATCTGTGAAGGCTCCAGCCTATTTATAATCATTTGGCTGCAGATCAACTTAGTCACATTCAGTGAACCAACACTAGTCATACTCAGTAACCAGTACAAGAATGAAGAGAGTACCAGGAACTTGCTTTCATTAGGAGAAACCACATTTTTGTGTAAATCTTTAATGGGGATGCTTATGATAAATATGTTAATAGAGTTTGGCATATTCTATCTTTTGATTTTTTTCTTGCCTTTATAGTTTTTATGTTAAATAATCTGTAAATTATTAGGCTTCCTTTGAAAGCATTCAAAGATACCATACTTGAATGACATGTAGTCAATTGTCATTTATTTTAATGTAATTACTAATATAAGAGCAAGCAGTAGTTTCTCAGTCCTATATTGACCTGTAATGAATAAAACATTTAATTTGATTATACTGTCTGAATAAGATCTATATTCATGACATGATAACTGTTCATAACTTCTGAAATTTCCAAATTGATTATTATCTGCCCAAATAAGAATTGATTTGCCACTTCATTCATAAACAAAAATAGTCTGCTGGATGTTTTTACATAGACAGTATCCAAGTCGGTAATTTATTTAAAAAATGAGTACCAACATCAGTCTGGCTTACATTAGGAAATTGCTCTGTGTAATTGCTAGTGTACCCTTTTTAAGAATTAAAGAAAATGATTTTTCCTGCAATCATCATGCAGCTGCGGCCCTTTGAGGACAAATTTTAGAATCTTGGTAACCGTGCTGTGCTTGGCTTCATAAGGGTGGTTCTTTTGAAGACCTAAGTTTGCAGATAGTTTGTTAAATGCTGTGGTTCATTTCTGCAGTCTGGGTAAAGTGTGGGAGTGCCTAGGAAAATAAGAGGCTAACTAGTGATTTTACCAGAGACTCACCTCAGAAATAAAAAAGGTGAGAGTTCCAACCATGACTTTGGGTCCTCAGTGGTTCTAAAATTGGACTAAAAGTGACTGCTGCTCTGAGCATTAAACTATAATGAAAGATGCTGAATTAATTTTACTTCATTCAAAACAATTCAGTTAAATTTCAAGAGAACTTGTTAAAAGTATCCTATATGGAAGGTTTCTTTGGTAGTTACTGGAGGGAATGAAACGAAATATCCTAAGGGAAAAATAGCCAGAATAGAAGCCCTTCTGGGAGAGCTAACATTTTATTGAGCGTGTCCAGTATGCTAAGTACTGAAGCACTTTCTCAGCTTTTGTTGGGTGGGGAGGGAGACTTCATTTGATCCTCACAACAATCCTATGAGAGATAGGCCATATTACTCTGTTTTATAGATAAAGAAGCTTACAATCCATAAGATCAAGTGATTTTATCCAAGTCTCACATCTCCTAATTTAAAATTGAATATGAAATTTTTTCTTGAGCTCTGTTGTATACATGTATAAATGAAAGCACTGCCTAGAAAGTGATTGACCTATGGAAAACTTTCTTTATATATGTCTCTTTCTTTACGTGTCTTTCACTATTTTTATAACTAGTGAGCTATTAAAAGATAAACTAGATGAATAGAATGCTTTGGAATTTCCAAGGAGAGAGTGGTTAATATGGATGTAGATTAATTTGAAAAGTAGCATTTTGTTGTTTTTGATAAATTAGGCGGTAGGAAGTTGTCAGTGGATGGGCATTTTCAAGCCTTTTTATCTGAGGAAAATATTTAATCAGACTCTTGGAGGCAGAAGTAAAAATGCAGGGCATGTTTGGGAAGTCCTAGGTTTTATAGCCAAGTGTGTGGCCCACCCACACACTTTGTCAACTCTTTGTGAGTTACCCAGCGGTATCTGGTTGTGAGAGGAGTCAGACACTCCCTGGCAGCTACTTAGAGAAGGAAGGAAGAAATAAGGTAAGCCTTGGACATTCCTAACTATTCCCCATCCCCACTCTGTACTCACTGTTTGAGGGCTTCAAGCTTCTTTGTGCTATCATGGGAGCTCCCTAGAATGGACCATGATGAGGGACCAAGGTGTTCAACTCTATGATGGTTTGAGGCTCTGGTCTATCTACTGCTTTCTTAGTATTTTCAACTGCTAGGATTCAATGTTATGTACTGCTATGGTCTAAACGAAATGTGTCCCCCCCCAAATTCATATGTCAAAACCCTAACTCCCAAAGATGATGGTATGAAGAAGTGGAGAGGTTGGGGGGTACTTAAGTCATAAGTGCCTGACAGAAGAGGTTCCAAAGGGATCCTTAGCTCTTTCTGTCATGTGAAGACACAGTGAGAAGGCCAGCTATGAACCAGGAAGAGGGCCCTCACCAGAAGGTGACGATGCTGACACTATGTTCTGGGACTTCTCAGCCTCCCGAACTGTGGGAAATACATTTCTGTTATTTGTAAGCCTTCCAGCCTGGGGTATTTTGTTACAGCAGTCCAAAGGGACTAAGACAAGTACCTATGAGATGTTAATCCCCACCCCCAGCCCCGTTCTTTTCCTAAGGTTGTGTCTTAGACAAAGAATGTAGAAAGCCACAGAGAACCCTTTACAAAGCTGTGATCACCAACCTCCGCCTTTGCTGTCAGATGTTTCTGGTTTGGTTCATGTGGTCTGTCTTGTCTGGAGGAGCTTGGCTAGGTCTGCAGGGGGTTGGTTGTCTGATCTGTGATACAGCTGGAGACAAAGCAGGTCAGTTTTGATACCCGTAACACATGCAGAAAAGGGACTACTGCCTGAGATTAAATTATCTTCTAAAAGAGATACCAGTGAAGAGCAATTTGGCAGTATATTTCAAAATGTAAAATCACCAGCGATTTCATAAATAGGCTCACTTAAAACTCTGCCAGGATATTTGTACAAGTTGCATTACAGCATGTTTGTAAAAAAATGAAGTAGCTCTGTATGTGTGCTGATTTCAAATTATATATGTAATGTAACATATAATATATATACATATATACACATACACATGTATGTTCATGTATCTACATAAAATGACAAAATGTTTTGCAGAATCAAATGAATAGCATTATTTTTTGTATAAATCTTTTAAAAAGACATATATGTTGGTATGCATACTTTTTCCCTAAAAAGATATGAATGTTAATACACTGGAAAAATTTTCTTTTTCTTTTCTGTATTATTTGAGTTTCAAACCATGCTCATTCATTCACTTTCTTTTTAAAAAAAGGATCAGGAGCTAACTGAAAGGAATGATCAGGGACCATTTTTTTTCCATTGTGTTTGAATGTAGTTTATAAAACCCTACTAAATGTTTTTAAAAACACTAAATTTTTCTCTAATATTCATTTGCCAGACTTTCTTGTCCTCTCTGCATGCAGAGGAAGGGGCTGATCTTTGTGGGAAGGTTGGTAAAGTATGTGCTAAGCCAGCAAACATTCCCTTGAAAGCTTATTAGTTAAAACACTGGGTTGAGTAAGAGGAAGGAGAAAAGATATTTACCAAATGTGATTTGAAGGACAAAGAATCTCATCTTGCTGGAGTGTGTCTGAAAGTGTACCTTTATGCTCAGTTTATTTGCTTTAAATACGGGCTTTGGACTGAACTGTATTTACTTTTCAGACCACAATGCTAGAGGTGGTCATGAAAGTCTCCAAAATTTGATTGCTAATCAGGAAAACTGTTTGCTAAGAAAGGCCTGCTTGCTTGGACTAGAAGTAATGACTGATGCACAGATAAAGCCAGTGTGCCTTTTAAATATCTTTGGATTTCTGTTTCCAGATTTGCTTTTCTCTTAATTAAAAGCCCTAGACATGGGCAGTAGGTCAAAGGAGATGACTTCCCTAAACCCTTCCAGTAACAATTACTGCTTAAGTCTTCAACTCTAGATAGGCTTGTCTGAAAACTGTTGGATTTGTTTCTCTATGGTGTGATTTACCTCCTTTGATATCAGTTGGCTGAAATTTAATAATAATTAGGAAATGAAAATTTCCTTCCTTCCTTCCTTCCTTCCTTCCTTCCTTCCTTGCTTTTCTTTCTTTCTGAATGTAGGCAGTGGCGGTCTTGAGAATAAGCCCATGGTAATACCCTTTATCTATACATATTTCAATCTCTAATACCTGGTGTTTTATTTTAAAAATCAACAAAGCCATATATTTTTTTCTAGGTTCTGAAGAATTTTAACAACTTCTTTTTTCCTAAAATGGTTTGATGAATAGCTCAACAAAATCAGAAATATTTATTTTTATCTTGTCTTCCTTTCTTTCTGTATAGTTTATGTACTGATATCTGACTCTCTTGAGCTGAGTCATGTCAAGAAATATAATCCCCATGTTTCAAGGTACTTGAACTGTAGTGTAAGAATTATAATCAATTAGGGACGTTAAAGAGACGATTTCCAAAATACATATATATGTATATATTTGTTTATATATGTCTGTATGTGTGTAATTGATTATAAATTAGAGAAGTCTGAAACAATACCATTGGCACAGGATATCATGAAAGAGAAAGCTCATTTGACAATAAACTATTTGTAAAAAAAAAAAAAAAAAGGAAAAAAGAGAAAGCTCAATTTTATCTTCAATAAATACATAGTTCCCATAAGAACCTGATAATTTAAAAACTCAAGGTAACTCAAGTAAAAACTCAGTGTCTAATATGAAGATTACAAACTCAAATACCTCCCAGGACCTGAGAGAAAAGTAAGCAAGTGAACTGGGTTATACAGGGGGAAAACGGGGACAGTTGCTACTTAGCTATTTTAGAATGAGAGTCCAGTGTTGCCTAATCTTCCAGTATTTCAAGAGAAAGCAGAGATTTGGGTTTTAATGTGACTGCTCCCAGTTTTTCAGTGTTGAAAATCCATTTATAATAATTAAAACATATTTTTCCATTCTTTGCTATGGTCTTCTTTTCAGCTGCTATTATAATTGCTTTCTATACAGTGGTTGGGATGGGGCTGAAAAGTGGTCGGCATGGCTCTTGCTTTCTAGGGACCCACAGGCCAGCTGGGCCGGTATGATGTGGAATAGTTGGTACAGGTGGAAAGGCCACAGGAACCCTGCGGGGGTAGGAATCAGTATGAGCCAGACCATCTTCGGAAGACTTCTTAAAGGAGGTGGCATCTGCAGCGAACCTTGAAGGGCCTGGGTCTTAAGATTTAGGGCAGTTGGGGGGCACCTGGGTGGCTCAGTCGGCTGAGCAACCGACTTCGGCTCAGGTCATGATCTCACGGTTCATGGGTTCGAGCCCCGCATCGGGCTCTGTGCTGACAGCTTGCTCAGAGCCTGGAGACTGCTTCGGATTCTGTGTCTTTCTCTCTCTCTCTCTGACCCTCCCCTGCTCACGCTATCTCTCTCTCTCTCTCTCTCTCTCTCATAAATAAATAAAACATTAAAAAATTAAAAAAAAAAAGATTTAGGGCAATTGGGGAGGGGAAGGAAGGGTGGATGTAGACCCCAGGAGGAACAGTGAGGTTTCAGGGCGGGTGTAGGCACACAAGGAGATGGGCTTGGGGGAGGGCTTCGGAGCAGGTCTGTGCTCTGGAAAGAGACCCACGGGAAGCAAGTGACACTATGATGGGAGAGTGTTCTCAATACCAGTCCTGCTGCAGTTTGTAGAGAAGAGAGATGAGAGCTTTGAGGATGGGGAGAGAGCAAATTCCAAAGTTTGCCAACATCTAGGAATAAGTTGAAGGGTCTGGGCAGGGGCTTAGTTACTGTAATTGAAAAGGAAGAAACAAGGACATTTTTCTGGGTCCAGTCCATCAGAACACCTTACTGACTTGACCTTCAGAACATATCTATTGTTGCCACCTTAACCCAAGCTACCCTTCTGTTTTTTCTGGATTATTCCAGGGACCTCCCCGCTGCTTTCCTGCGTTCTGTCCTAGCTTCTCTGTACTCTTTTCTCAGTAGAGTGATCCTGTTAACACTCATGTCACACCATGGTACCCTTCTGCTCAAAACTTGCTCTAATTTCTCTGTTTTCACAGTAAAAGATGAAGTCCTTCTAATTTCTTGGAGGAGTCCATATGATACCCCCTCCTTTCCTCTCTGACTTCATCTGCTTATATGCTCCCCCAGCTAACTCTACTCCAGCCATTCTAGCCTTTGAACATACTGGTCATATTTCTGCCTCAGGGTCTTTACATCTGTTGTTTCTTCTTCTCATGAGCTCTTCCCCAGATATTAACATGGCTAACTTTCTCTCTTATTTAGATCTTTGCTCCATTGTTATCATATCAGTGAAACCTATTCTACCTATCCTGATTGATGCATTGACAATAACAAACTCTCTTGCTGTCTTTGCAAATCCCTCTTTATTGTTTTCCTATAGAACTTATCCCTTTCTGACACACTGAAGATTTTACTTATGTTTTAAGTAATTATGTCCCTCTCCTCACTATAATATAAATTTCAAGAGGAATTTATGCAAATATCAATTCGTAAATATAAATTCCAAAAGGCAGGGATTTTTTAATTAAATTTTTTATTTTTAGTTTTCTTAATGTTTGTTTATTTTTGAGAGAGACAGAGTGGGGGGTCAGAGAGGGACAGAGAGAGGGATATAGAATCCGAAGCAGGCCCCAGGTTCTGAGCTGTCAGCACAGATCCTGATGCGGGGCTCGAACTCACAAACCGAGATCATAACCTGAGCCGAAGTTGGATGCTTAATGAACTGAGCCACCCAGGTGCCCCAGCAGGGATTTTTAAAAACTTGTGACCACTGATACATCCCCATCACCTAGAATACTGTCACGTGGGGAGTGGGTGCTTGATAAAGGGGGCTAGGGCTTGTGAGTAGGTGGTGATGAAGGTGGAGAGGCAGGGGGAAGAGACAGGGTTAGAAATAGCCATCAGAGACCCCAGGAGAGATGTGAAGGAGAATGAAAAACATAAAATAGCTCATAAGTTTTGTCTTTGGGAAGCAGGGAGGCTGGAGATACTAATGTCCTAGTTAGGAAAGTTGGGAGGGGAAATGTGTTTGTAGGACAGTAGAGGAATTGATGTATGTATTTTATCAGAATGTCAGTACCATGAAGGCAGGGATTATTTAACATTTGTCTCCAGCACCTAGAATGCTGCCTGCTATGGCATTATAATCTCGGTAATGTTTATGGAATTAACAAATAACATAGTCAAACTTGAAGGACAAACTGTGGTTCTAAGGTCATAAATTGTTAGAAGGCTTAAATTGAGATTAAAATCATATAAATGGATACTATTTTTGGTATTTCTTTTCAAAAAGGCTTTGGTCATCATTTAGATACAGGACTTTAAAATATCACACGTTGCTGCTGATAGTCTTGGCCGTGCACCTGGTTTGAATAGAAGTCTTGATCTCAGAGTTATTTTTTCAGATCCATTTTGATATCAGGAGCAGGCAATACAGATTAACACAGCAATAGGTAATCCTTCATGTAAAGACATGAATGCCTACGTGAAAACGCACATGTGAAATGAGTGAAAGTGTATTTTTTTTACACTTGCCTTTATGATAAATGTCAAGTGAATGTCCTGACTTTTCCACGTTTGGATCTTTGTTACAGTGCAAATTGCTTAGAAAATGTAGACTGGCAGCTGGTGCTTAGAAATCTTTTGTATCCGCCCATACCCCCAAAGACGTTACGGTTGGATTAGTATGTAATGAAGTATTTCATAAGGCATTACAAATGATAGGTTGCCTTTTTCTTTTTTAATAATCAAAATTAGAATGGCGTGGGGACGTTGTTGAATTTAATATTCCTTCATTAAAAAAAAGAAATGTAGTTAATTTTCTTTTTTCTTTTTTAAAATTTATTTATTTATTTTGAGAGAGAGAGAGCGGGGGGTGAGGGGTGGCAGAGAGAGAGGGAGACAGAGAGAATCCCAAGCAGGCTTCATGCTCCCAGTACAGAGCCTGATGTGGGGCTCGAACCCACGAACTGTGAGATCATAACCTGATCTGAAGTCAGATGGTTAACCAACTGAGCCACCCAGGTACCCCGAAAGGTAGTTAATTCTCAGAAAAAGTGAAATTATCTGTTTATGAAGTCTAGCCTCTGGCACTGGTAAGAATAAATGGAAATGGAGCATTGCCATGTCAGTGGTTCTGGCAGGGTAAACGCCTGAATTGTGTCCCCTCAAAATTCTTATGTGGGAGTCCTAACCCTCAGTACCTTAGAATGTGACTGTGTATTTGGAGATAGGATCTTTGAAGAGGCAGTTAAGTTAAAATGAGGTTATTTAGGTGGACCTTACCCCAAATGACTGTATTTATAAGATGAGAGAATTTGGATTCATATATACAGTGGGAAAACCACGTGAAGACACAGCAAGAAGGCACCATCCCTAAGCCAAGGAGAGGGGCCTCGGAAAACAAACAACTTCGCCAAACCTTGACATGGACACCGTCTCGGACTTGGAAATCTCCACACTGGAGCCACACAGTGTGTGGTAGTTGGTTGCAGCCGCCCAAGCAAACCAGCAGGAGCGGAAGCCCGGGCTGTTCCAGGCGACTTCTCTGTCACCTGGTGTCGGCGCCCCCAGCCCCCGGAATGTCTGGAAGAGGGTGGTTTAGCGGTGCCCCGGCCATTCCCTGAAGAAAGTCTCTCCTGAATGCTCGCTGGATTGCCAGGTACGACAGTGGCGACTCCTTGGCATATTCGTTCGTTGCTGACCATTTCTGCTGGAAGCTGCGTGCCCGGGCAGCGTTCTCATTCCCCTCAGAAGCTGACCCGAGCACGTGAGATGAAGCGGAGGCTCTTCTCTTACAACTTCCCGTGATTTGATGCATCTGCTTTCGCCGACGGGGATCGTCCCCTGCTCAGCGCCACCGATGCGACTCCCACAGAGACGGGGCGCCTTTGCGGCCGGCCCGCTTTGCTGCGAATTGGACCATGTGTGTGAGTTGCCTCCTTGGGAGACTGTCCCTGGCAGCTTGGAGTTTAACTGAAGCTTAATTTAAACCCCGGTCTTCACAGTAAATCTGTAGGCTGTGTTACTTACAGGACGAGTCGGAAAACAAACGCTTCAAGAAGCAAAGCACTGGGGGTCTCTCAGAACCTTAGAATTTTTCACTTCACCTTTTAGTAGATGTGTTTCCAAAATGGCAGGGCCGGTGGGCTCTGTAATTAATTAGGTGATGATGAGCTTTGCTTTTGTTCCATGTCTCCGAGGCTTGGAGAAGATGAGGGGTGTTACGTGTTGAGAACTTTCCTTTTGAATTCTGTCTTGATCAGGTTTCTGGGACACCCAACATCAGAATATTTAAAATATCTGGAGATTTGAAGTGAGGTGTATGTGTCCTCTACTGTGTATCTAGGGTCAAATAGATATGTTTGGGGTTAAAATTACACCTCCTTCCTGTGTTTGGTTGACTCTTCTAAGTGATAGCTCGCAGAGTGCTTCCTCAGATTCTCCTTATTTTCATACGTTGCTATTACGTAGGAGAGATGAGACTATTGAGATTCTTGAGTGAAATTTAAAATCCTCTGCTTCAGGGGCACCTGGTGGCTCAGTCGGTTGAGCGTCTGAGTCTTGGTTTTGGTTCAGGTCATCATCTAACTCTGAGTTCAAGCCCCATGTGGGCCCCTCCACCGCTTGTGCTCACTTGCCCACTTGTGCTCACTTGCTTGCTTGCTCGCTTGCTCTCTCTCTCTCTCAAAAACGAATAAACATTTAAAAAAAAATAAAAAAATTCTCTGCTTTAAGTTATGAAATAACATGTTTTTACCTTTTAATTAATTAATTAATTAATTTTAAGTTTATTTGAGAGAGAACGTGCACGGGAGGGGCAGAGAAAGAGAGAGGCATACACACATACACACAGAGACCCTTCAACAGACTCCTCCCTGTCAGTGCAGAGCTGGATGTAGGGCTCAAACTCACCAACCGTGAGATCATGACCTGAGCGGAAATCATGAGTCTGACACTTAACTGACTAAGCCACCCAGACGCTCCTGTTTTTAACCTTTCTAAAAACTTTTAATCGACTATGTTTGTGTGTATGTTTCCTTTTTTTTTTTCTTTTTAAGGTTTTATTTTAATTCCAGTTAGATAACATACAGTGTTATATTAGTTTCAGGTGTTGAGAAAACATGTTTTAGCCGTGCCATCTTCTGACCTGGCCTTTTCAGCAAATCTGTGGCTCGTGGGGACAGATGGCCCTAAATTGTTGCAGCACCTGCAATCCAAATAGTTCTCATTCCAGGGCCCACACAGCAGGGTGTGTTTGGAAGTATTTGAAAGCAGAGTGTAAGCAACACGCTGTGCACTTCTTCGTATAACATTACATAGAATCTGCCTTGCCCCAAAGCCCGGAAAACCACCCTCTTCTTTTCATCCTAAGGTTTTGTTACAGTTCCCCTTTCTATAAAAGAAGCAGCCAGATGAGATTTCTTTACGAGGTTGGAAAATGAAAACACTAAGTTGAGGATAAAATGCTAACATAGCTTGTGCCTAAAGATGACTAAAATCTGGGTAGAAAACCAGTCCTGGAAGAGTGAATTAGTAACGTTTACTCACCCAACTGCGTATCCAGCTTATTATTCTTTAACAAATGTGATTGTTCTATGCTTAATTAATTGTAGAATATCTGACAGATTCATGGTTTACAATGTTTTTTGTTGTTTTTTTTTTTTTTTTCAATCAGTAGAAGAAAGCCTCCCTTAAGAGTGATTTAAATGAGAGATCAGCAAACTACGTACGGCTCCGGGGCCAGATCTGGCCTCCTGCCTGCTTTTGCACGGCTCATGTGCCTAGAATAGTTTTCACATGTTTAAATGAAAAAAAAAAAAAATTAAGGATAATATTTTGCAATACCTGAAAATTATACAAAATTTTTCTTTCATTGTTCATTATGAAAGTGTTATTAGAACACAATTGTGCTTATTCACTTACGTACTGCGTCAGGCTGCTAGCATGCTGTGACAGCAGAGCTGAGTGGTTGTGACAGAGAATCTGTACGTTATTTACTGTCTGGTCCTTTATGGAAAATCTTTGTTGCCCAGGTTTAAATAATCATTTAAACTTATTCATATTTTTTATTGTTTACTGTGTCCTCAGTGGGTTTTGCTGTGCAGGGTGGAAAACCTCAAACAGGATGGCAGGTTACTCCATAAACTCATCTTTTCATTTATTCAGAATCCCTTCTGTAGCATCTCTGAAAGATGGCCACTGGGTGTCTTACTGCAGTCAGGAAGAAAGCAGACGGGCAGTTTCTAATTTTTTCACTGACCGAATCACTCATTTAGTCAACATGTCTATAGTGAGTGCTGACTGTGTGTCACCTACCGTTTGAGGCAGGCAGCATGAGTGGTAATCCTAACAGACAAGGTCCCCCCTCCAGGACCGTGTGTTCTCATAGGAGGAGATGGACTGTAAACAAATAAATATGTAATAGATCCGGGTAATAAGCACAAGGAAGATGAATCAAAGGGAGAGAGAGAGAGAACCAGAGGCAAGAGAGGGCTGCTGGAGAGATGGTGATGGGCAAAGCCCTCTGGGGCAGTTACAGGTGAGCAGGAATCAGGAAGCAGTGACATGCAATGACGTGAAGACCTGGGAGGTGGTGTTCTACATGGAGGGAACTGTAAGGGCAGAGGCCCTCAGCTGGGAGCAGACGTGGCATGTTTGAGAAACAGCAGAGCTGCCCTGAGGGCTGGAGCAGAGTGAACAAAGGAAGAGTGATACAGAGGTGAAGCAAAAGCAAAAACAAAAACAAAACAGGAGGTGGAGAGAGGGGGAGTTTATGAAGGGTGCTGCAGGGTAGAATGAGGACTTAAAATACTCAATTCTAAGACAGATGACAGGGTTTTGAGCAGAGACCTGACTTGATCTGACTTATGTTTTTAAAAGGATCACTTACACGAGCGGGACCACATCAAACTAAAAAGCTTCTGCCCAGCAAAGGAAAGCCATCAACAAAATGAAGAGACAACCTACTGAAAGGGATAAAATATTTGCAAATCATATATCTGATATGCGTTAATATCCAAAATACATAAAGAACTTCTCTTGATCAATAGCCTAAAACCAAACAATCCAATTGAAGAATGGACAGAGGAACTGAATGATGTTTTCCCAAAGAGGACATACAGATGACCAATAGGTACATGAAAAGATGCTCAACATCACTCATCATCAGGGAAATGCAAATCAAAAACCACAATGAGATATCACACCTATTAGGATGACTTTTATCGAAAAGACAAGGGATAATAAATGCTGGCCAGGGAGTGGAGAAAAGAGATCCTTTGTGCACTATTTGTGGGAATGTAAATTGGTGCAGCCACTATGGACAGCACTATGGAGATTCCTTGAAAAATTAAAAATAGCAATGCCACCCTATGATCCAGCAACCCCACCTCTGTGTGTATGTCTAAAGGAAAGATCTTGAAGAGATACGTGCACTGCAGTTTTGATTGCGGCATTATACATAGTAATCAAGACATGGAAATAACCTAAGAGTCCGTCAATGGATGAATAGTTAAAGAAGATGTGGTCTC
Organism: Crocuta crocuta; assembly: GCF_008692635.1. Lineage (NCBI taxonomy): Eukaryota > Metazoa > Chordata > Mammalia > Carnivora > Hyaenidae > Crocuta > Crocuta crocuta. The sequence goes on from NW_027529426.1 coordinate 2,661,815, forward strand.
TCTCTCTCTGCAGTGGGATATTATTCAGCCGTGAGAAAGAAGGAAATCCTGTCATTTACAACAACATGGATGGACCTTGAGGGCATGATGCTTAGTGAAATAAGTCCAACAGAGAAACACATTACTATGTAGTATCACTCATATAGAATCTGTTTTTTTAAAAAAACGTCAAACTCAAGAACAGTGAGTGGGAAAAGTGGTTGCTGGGAGTAGGGGGTGAGAAAGATAGGGAGAGGTTGGTAAAAGGTTACGAACTTTCAGCTGTAAGATGAATGAGGTATGAGGATATGTGGTCAAACATGATGACTGTTGTTGATAATAGTGTTTTGTATAATTGAAATTTGCTAAGAGAGTAGAACATGAATGCTCTCACCAAAAAAAAAAAAGTTAAATAAATATGTCAGGTGATGGAATATGATGATTAACTACATGGGGGGGAATCCTTTCACTGCAAATACATATACCAAATCCCCACCATGTACACTTTAAATATCTTACAATTTTATGTGTCAGGTTTACCTCAATAAGGCTGAAAAAAGGGATCACTTAAGTTTCAAGTATATCTCTTCTGTGTAGCTTATTGCTCATGATACAATTTGGAGATTTAAAAACAAAAACCACGTCAGTACAGCACCCAAAACAATTAGCTTTAAAAGATCCTGAAATATTGTACACTACTCTTCTTTGTCATAACGGATGTAAGTCTGTCATAAAAGCAGGATGAAAACATAGTAATGATAGGCCACTGTCTTGTTAGGTGAGCATTCAAAGGTTCTAGGCCTCCATATCCATCTAGGTCCAGTTGGGAAACAGTTGGCACATTCAGATGTGCATGGGCAGGGTGCAGGGGAAATACATAGAATAGTGTAGTGCCCGGGGGGGTAACAGCAGCCAAACTCCTCCCACTCAGGGCCTGGGGGGGGGGAGGGCAGTTACAGTGAGACCAAGAGCTCTGTGTAGTATACTGCCTGACGGAAACTTGTGCCCTGAAGGGGGACCCTTCAGGGAGGGAATCATTCTTCCCTCTGCTCTTCTGTGGGCGCCTCTCCATTGGGCAAACCCAACCCAGAGCCAGAGGGTAAGGGAGAATGTTGCTCAATGGGTCAACATCCTGGAGCAGAGAAAGGAGTGGAAAACAAAGGAAGGAGTGGAATCCTGTTTTAGAAGACACTTAAGACACTTTTCATGAGTTCCAGCTCTCTCTCACTTGCCCTCCCTGACCCTAACTCCACCCAAACACACCACAGATGAGCACACAAACGTGTGTACACACACACACACACACACACATTCGTAAGTCCCCTCTGGCATTCTGTGATCACTTTTCTGAGGAGGGCAGAGCAGCAATTCATTAGCTGAAGTTTGAGGATAAGTATTTCTGTGGTGTTTGGGTCTGCAGTATATGCCATTGGATCTGGGAAGGGCTTGCATAACTCTGTCTTTCATTCCTGATAAAAATCCAAAGCACAATTGTTACTGATGGTAGTATTAAACATTTTATTCTTTAAAAGTCTCTTTTATAGTTGGACGCAGCAGGAAAAATACTGAGGCAGAAACTTAAAACCTTGGTGAGCTATATTCAATTTTGGTTATTCTGGTTCAAAACAAACAAAGCCAGCAGTGAATTTTAGCCTCTTTGATCCAGATGGTTTTAGTTTTCCACCGTTGGACATATTAAAACTTTGAAGACACAGAAGTACCATTCAGTAAACTGCTTCTCTCAGCAACTTCTGTGATGTTCTGGTGCACCAGAAGCCTTGGCTTTCCTTTCAGGCAGGAGCAGTTAACTCTGAGTTCATCACTCTCTGTGCAAAGTCAGGAGCTTTTTCTTTCATACCAGGGGGCACAGAAGAATTTTTTAAAATAATTTGATCTTTTAAAAATATTTGACTTCTCATTTGATTTAGGTTCTGAGAATCAAAGGTTCTAATAACAAAATGTCAATATGGCCAACAAGTCTATAGGAAGAAAAATACTGAACAAGCCAGTTTTTGGTGTTATTTTCTCGAGCGTGGTTCCTGTAATAGGAACTCAAGCTGTATAGATGGTAAAATGAATTTTCCTCTCCCCCTTTTCTGGAATCTGGATGAAAACTGAGACCTGTGGCACCTTCCTGAATATTCTTGGCCCTCAATTGGAAGCCTAGCTGAGGACTTGGAGAAACAAAAGTCTGTTTTCTGTTTATGGTTATCAGCCATGTTGTAAAACATAAATGTAATTTATTTTGCTTTATGGTCAAAGAAAAAAAATCATCTTGAACTTCCCATTAGTTTCCAAGAACCAGAACAGAGTATGTTTTTGTTTCATGGCTTTTTGCCCACGGGTAAGCTTTGCAGCAGAGAATCATTCATGTTTGGTCACGGGCCATTGGATTTGGGGAGCACCCACTGTGCGAGGCATTGTGTTAACATTTGGGGGTGGTAGGCATGAGTGAGGCAGCGCCCTAGTCCCGAGTTGGCTTATATAATTCTGCTGGGAGATTGGATGCATGAACAGATGCGTGGCCTGCAGAGAAGGAGAGACCGCCTCCAGAAATGAGGGGAGTACTGTGGAAAATTACGAGCCGGGAGAGGTCCTGTTTTCCTGGCTGGAGAGGGCAAACACACGGCTGGCCCGGAGCCAGGCCTTGAAGGATCCTGAGTGGAACAAATTAGCAGCGGTGGATTTGAATGGGTTCTGACTTCAACTCTAAGCTTCGATTTTCCTCATCGATGAAATGGTGATCTCTTTACCACCCATATCACAGTACTTTTATGAGACTAACTTGTAAAATGCACCGCAAAAAGTAAGCTACTCCTAATGCTGTTACTTGCTGTTGTGGTTAATATCATCAAATGGTGTCTGTTAAATATTTACATGTCTGTAATGGCCTTCTGTAGTTTTCCAGGAGTGTGACCTAACAAAGAGTTACTGTTACTCATGGTGACTTATTAGGCTGGCTCTGCATAAGAAGGTCTTTATACGTCGGAGTCTAGCAAATCTCCTAAGTGCGGTGGAGAGAGCCATCGTTACAGTGGGGAGAGGTCCCTGGACAGAGAAAGGCTGAGTTTCCATCTTTAGGGAAGAACCAGGCGTGGTTTGGTTGCAGATGTTAAGGTGCTGACACCCAAGGTTCTGAATTTGAGATGGTGATAGAGAACTGGGGAGTTAGGACTCTGATTTTTTTTAAAAAAAATAAGTACCAACGCTTTAAAAAGCTTTAAACTTTCTAGAGTCTTTCTGAGACTTTAAGAGCTTGAATTGACTTAGAGAAGTAGGAGATGTGGTAAATTCCTTCTTGGACATGATTTAAAATGTCATGAATGAAGCCAGAGAACTTAGAACTTGAAGCATGTTAGGGTTTTATGAGGGGAGGGATATGAATGTATGAGATTAGGTTTAAAAAGCATAGACTACACATTTCTTCAGAGATCCTAGTTCTGGTTAACTCCCCAAAGAGGTCTGATGTGAACATTTCAGCACCACTCCCTTTGCGAAAGATGACTGGACCACTCTTTGGAATTTGTGTAAGAAGTAGTGTATGAGCTAGACAAGAAAATCAAGCTCATAGTCACACTCTTTTTTCCTTTTAAAAATAGACTTTATTTATTTTATTTTAGTTTTAATGTTTATTTATTTTAGAGAGACCGAGTCAAGTAGGGGAGGGGCAGAGAGAGAGAGGGAGACACAGAATCCAAGGCAGGCTCCAGGTTTTGAGCTGACTGTCAGCAAAGAGCCCGATGTTGGGTTTGAACTCATAAACTGGGAGATTAGGACCTGAGCCTAAGTTGGACGCCCAACCAACCAAGAGACCCAGGCGCCCTAAAAGTAGACTTTATTTTTTTTTAGAACATTTTTAGTTTTACAGAAAATTTGAAAAGATAGTACATGGTCTGTACTTTCTCACCCCCTTCCCCTATTATTAATATCTTACATTAATATGGTACGTTTGTTACAATTAATCAACCAACAGTGATGAAACTGGAGTACATAGTTTGTTCAGATTCTCAGAGATTTCACCTGGGTCAAGAACCGTCTCTTTTTACTCACTGCTTTCTCCCCTCACATAGAGCAGTTGTTTCTGGCAGTAGTGGCTTAATACATGTATGTCTGTGGAGCGACTAAACAGGTGAGGTGCTGTGCCCGCCCTTACGTTGTTAGAGTGAAGGAGGGAAGGATCCGCTACTGTGCACATGACGTGCACTTCGGTGCTTGAGAGTTTGGAAGCAGATGGGGCTATGTTCTGATGAAGCCTGGCACTGCCATTTACTAACGTTGTGACTTGGGGAAGTCACCCAGCCTCTCAGAGCCTGTTTCCTCACCTGGGAGAAGAGGTAAGAGCAGGTGCTATCTCACTGGGGTAGGAATACAATGAATAAATGGAAGATTTATTGTGTGAATGTGTGTAGAGCAGGGCCTCACACGTGGGAAGCTGTCGGTAAATGTTGGCTTTAAGTTTTACTGTGCAGGATAGACTGTGGTGAGTGTGATGAGGAGTCAGAAAAGGGAGATGCATAGGGGCACCTGGGGGGCTCAGTCAGTTAAGCGTCTGACTCTTGATCTTGGCTCAGGTCATGATCTCATGGTTGGTTGGTTCGTGCGCATTGTCAGTGGAGAGCAGAGCCTACTTGGGATTCTCTCTCTCTCTCTCTCTCTCTCTCTCTCTCTCTCTCTC
>NW_027529426.1:2666512-2679351 GCF_008692635.1 Crocuta crocuta
CTTTCTCACTGCCTCTCCCCTGTTCTCTTTCTCTCTCTCAAAATAAATAAATAAACTTAAAAAAAAAAAAAAAGACAAAAGGGAGATGCATAGAGTTGTGTGTGTCAGTGGGGGTGGGTGGGGGTTAGGAAATTTTCCTAGAGAAGGCAGCATTTGGGATGAGGTCTGCTCTAACCAGTGGCACCATGACCTGAGACAGAAAATGCCAGGTTGAGAGAATATAATACACAAAGGTACAGAGAGTGAGAAAGTATCTTCTAGAGGAAAGAAGTTATTTACTGTTTTAGATGGACTGTCGTCTACAGTAGTAAGACAATAATAGGACGGGAGATAAAACTATAACATCATAAATATTTTTGCTTTTTTCTCTTTCTTTTTTAAGTATTTATTTAATCTCTGTACTCAACATGGTGTTCGAACTCATGACCCCGGGATCAAGAGTCACACACTTCTCCAACTGAACCAGCCAGATGCCCCAAGATCATAAATATTTTTGACTGATTCACATTTCAACTTCTAAAAGTTTTCAAATATAGGAAAAAAAAGTAGAATGAATGCTACTGTTAACATTCATAGAGCCTCCATCTAAATTCAATAATTATTAACATTCTTCCATGTGTACTTACCTGCACAAATTTTGTTATAATTTCTTTTGCTGAACCATTTAAGCATATATTACAGATATCATGACATTTTACCCCAAAATACTTTAGCATGCATCTCTAAGAAATAAGGAAGCTGGCTTATGTAAACAATACCATTGTGATACCTAATAAAATTAAGTCATCCCCAAATATCATTTAATGTCAGTCCATAGTCAGATTTCCCAGATTTATCCCCCAAACTAAGACATTAAGACTTTTAGGCTTTGGAGCATTGAGAGGATTATGGTACTTCCCCCCTACCCCGTCTATCACCAGTGTGGTTCAAAATAAAAACAATACTGAATATCCATAATAAATGTAAGTCCAAATAGATTCAGATTCCTCCCCCATCAGGATGGTGACTTTGATGTTAGTTTTGAAATGTCAAGTGATCGCATTTTTTAATAACTCAGCATATACCTACTTGCCTCGAGTAGACCAGCACTAGACTCACAGAATTCAGTAGAGCTACAGTGACATGTTGTTTTGGGTTGAGCCCAATGTCGAAACTTCACAGATATGAAATGACATCTTTAACGGTTCTATGTAGACATGAGAAGTGATTTTTGGTTCCGTTGTATAGATAAGCCTTTGGGACACTCAGTTCCAATCCCTGTGGATAATTTCACAGTGAGTTTCACAATGTTTCTAGAAGGCAAAAAGTCAGTTAGGACTGTGGGTGGGATTGTGGTATGAATACCTGACATTTGTGGTGGGAAACTCTTACCTGCAAGTGGGAAGAGATTTGGGAAGCAGAAGATGCAGAACCTTGTTAGTGTGCTACTTTAGCCAGGAGCGCCTGGTTCTGCCATGGGGCACTTGGCCTTCTCCTTTGTCCGTGGCCCACCCCGAGTCACAGACACCAATGGCTGGGCAAATGTCTAGAATTGCCGCAGGTATTGGGGTGGGTGTGAAAATGGCCACCTGCCAGGGCTGCAACTTCTATGACTTCCACTGTACAAGCTGGCAGCCACTGGAGCTCCTGTGAGGGAGGAGACGGGTATTGGAGAAAGTCTTCCTGCAAATGGGCCCCCTCTGATGTTACACTTTGGATGTGGAGCTCCTCGGGGGATCACTTCTTTCCACCTCACTTGCAGGTACATGGTGAGTGCTACTTTAATTGGTTGCATTTAGCCTTGTAGTGGATGCCAGCCCACCCTGCCTCTTCTGCGAGAACCTCATTTCTCCCTCTATTTGGACTTTGATGCAGTTCCATTGACCCACTTGGAAGAGATTCAGTATGTAGTGCCTGCTTGTTTTTCCTTCTGCCCTTAATTTGGTTTGCCTTTTATTGTCTTCCAACTGAATGGATTCTTTCTCTTTCTTTTAAGGGAAAGGAACCTAAGAAAAACAATGCTTGTGGTGGTGACTGTTAAGGATAATTGCTGTTTCATGTTAATGTACGTGTTAAAACGAGTAGATAGGGAATTGCTAAATTCACCAACCTGTTTCTCCCAAGTCTAGGCCTTTTAAGCATATTTGTTGCTGAAATGAAGATGTAGCCATGCAGAGCAGAAATGTCCAAATGTACAGTTTTTAAGTGCAATAGTATTTAAAATTTTATTTCCATCAGCAAGAATCATGATAAAATTCTTAGAAATTATAGAAAAGTGGAAAGGAGAAGCCCAGAGATAACCAACATTAACACTCTGTGAATTTATGTCTCGCTATTTTAATCTATGTGTTACATCTCTCTAAGTGGGCAGACTTTCACTACAACTGTCTAGAACCTTTTGCTGCTCAGAAGTGTGGTCCGTAGATTCAGCAGCATCAACATCTCTCCGGAGCTTGTTAGAAATTTGGAATCTTGGGCTCTACCCAGACATTCTGAATCATAATTTGTATTGAAACAATGTTACATATACATTTAAATTTGGAAGCTCTAGAACACGGTGTACCCAGGGCCACAAGTGAAGTGGATATGGCACAAAAAACCAAGACCTGTACTCTCTGTTCATCACATTTCCCCTCTGTCATGCTTTCCTAAAATAATTTTCCTCCTCAGGATGTGATAAAGATAAAAATGAGGTCAATTTTTTTTTTTTTAGCAAGGCATAGCAACCCTGTTGAGAAACCCAGCCGTCTCCCGCATAAACATTTTCATTCAGTGAACATTAAGTGCCTACTTTGTATCATGTGAGCCCTCAGCCGTCACAGACCCTCAGTTGAGGCACGCATTACCATAGTAGGAGCATACAGGGAGCGCGGAGGATTGAGTGGTTGGTTCTGCAGGGATGGAAATCACAAAGAAAAATGGCCTCTGAGCTGAGTCTTGAAATGTAAATCAGTGAACATGAGTTATGAATATTGCTAGGCTCTAGAGAGAGCACAGAGTTGGATGAAACGACTCTCTTCCTTCAAGGATCACACGCTTGATTTAAGGTCAGGGGACAGTGTTTAAAGCTATAACTAACAATAGGAAGCACCTAGGTATTAGGGTAGAGCTAGAAGACTGAGTCTGAATGTCAGTGTTAACAACTCCATGACCTTGGACAAATGGTCTCACCTGAACACCCATTTCTTCTGTAAAGTTGGGATAAAATAATACAAATTATTGCATAGACTTACAGTGATTTTTAAATGAGATAACATAGTGGAGCACTTACCAACAGTGCGTATAGAATTGACACTTCATGACAAAGATATTTAAAAAGCGCCAAGTGAGTGCCATAGACAGAAATATTGCAGAAGAACAGAGGAGAGGCCGTTTCTGCCTGGAATATGAGAGACTGTGGCCAATGCGACCTTGAGGGTGTGAACGAGGAACAGTGGGTTTGAAGGATGGGCTATGGGATCCAAAGTGAAAGACGAAGTTGCAGTTTTGAGACTGGCTAGACTAAGAAAAGGGGTCACAGAAATGGGGGATCAAGATTGGTGGGGAGAATTCTGTTTCAAACCCATTGAACTTGAGGCAGCTGCTGAGAGCTGTGGTTCGGGGGTGTATGTTTGAGTCCCTCGACTGTCACTCAGACACGCCGTGCTCTGGGCTTGACCAGGCTGGGGATGACGTGAAGTACTCAGCCTTCCCTGCTCCGGTGTTTGGTCAGTGTGAGGCTCGCAGAAAGACTCTTTCTGGCTCAGCGGAAATGGCCACGCCCACAAAGGGGTTCTTACCAGGATGGGAAACAAGGCACAATTTTTAAACTTGAGACTTCCGTCTTCAAAATGAGTGGAGGAGGACTGAACTTCTATGTTGCTAATTTTTACCTTTTGTCATCCTCTTCCTTGGATTTCTTTTTCCTTTTCAATCGTCTTGCTCCCAAATAATGACCATTAATTAATTGCTACAGAAGAGAAATTAATTGGAAAAAAGTTTTTTGAAAGACTAAATGCTCTAACTCCAATGGACTGTATTCCTGTCTGTGTCATTTTCCTTTCAGCCGTGAACCCCTTTGTGGTCTCTCATTATACAGAGTACATACAGCCTACAAGTGATCATGGTTACTGGTTTTTATGCCTGCCATGTAAAATGCTAACATTTTGCCAAATTTGCTTTATTTCTGTCTCTGTATCTGTCTCTCTGTCTATACAAATACTTTAAATAATTTTTGCTGATCAATAAATAAATAATTTTTGCTGAACCATTTGAGTTAGTTGTAGAGATCATGATCTTTTAGTTCTAAATACTTTTTTTTTAATATTTTTTTTTAAATTTATTTCTAGGAGAGAGAGAGACAGCGTGAGCAGGGGAGGGTCATAGAGAGAGGGAGTCACAGACTGAAACAGGCTCCAGGCTCTGAGCTCGCAGTCAGCACAGAGCCCGATGCGGGGCTCGAACCCATGAACCGCGAGATCATGACCTCGCGGATAAGCGAAAGTTGGACGCTTAACCGACTAAGCCACCCAGGCGCCCCTAGTTCTAAATACTTTAACATGTACCTACCAAGTCTAAGAATACTCTTCCACATAACCCATTATACGATTATCACCAAGAAATATTATCTAATGCATAGATAATATTTGAATATTTATTTAACTTTTCCCAGTTATTTCAATAAATAATGTCTTTTATAACTATTCCTTTTCTCATCCAAGATTCATCAACAATCATTCATTCAGTTTTATATCTTTAGTTTCCTTTGATCTAGAGCAGTCACCCTGCTTTTGTTTTTATCATTCATGGCACTGATATCTTGTAAGATTTCAAGACAGTTGTCTAGTGGAAAGTACCACAATCTGGAGTTGATTGTTACTGTGTGATTAGATATAGATTAAGCATTTTGACAGACATATGACATAGTGATTGTCATTTGACAAACAATGACATTCAGTTGTCCTATAATTGATTATGCCAGCCCTCACTTGGGTAAAGTGGTCTGCCAGATTTCTCCATTATAAAGATACCTTTTCCCATATGTAAGTGATAAGTAGTAATGTATGGGGTGATCCTTGGAGACTGTGAGTATGCTGAGCCACAAGACTTTCCCTAGTGGTTTTAGCATCCGTTACTGATCCTTGACTGACTCAGTTATTGCTTGGGTGGTTGCAAAGTGAGATTTTCTGTTTCTGCTGTTTCTTTGGTGTTTTATTAGTGGCATTCTTTGTAAAGAAGAGCTTCCTGCAATCCCTTATTTCATGAGTGTCTATGGATTTATGGTTCCTTTTTTTATTCAGTGTGCTCTAAGTCACCCATATCATTCTTTTTTGTTGTTGTTGCTGTTTAAACTGTGCCATATTTGGCCAGTGGGAGACCCTGTGACACAACTCCTGTGTCCTTTCATCAGGTCTGTGTTAATATTTGAACATCTCCTTGGTTTCTTGCATAGTAAGATGTTCCAGGCAGTTTTGTACTTTCTTTGCCCCAGGCCTGGACCCCACTATTTCTGGAATGAACTAAGGTATTTAGAAGCCAAGATCTGGGTGTTCAAACTTTCTTTAAAAAATGGATTTGATCTATACAAAGTTAAACGTCAACAATCATTTGTTTAAGCTCTCCCATCCTCCAGCTTCTGTTAACATATTCCCATGGAGCCACGGGTTGTTTATAAGTTAGAAGGAAAGAACCAGCTGGGAGGAGGAGACCATCGAAAGTGAAGGTTTTGGGCTTTGGACCAGAGGTGGCACAGAGTGAGGCAAAGAAGGAAGTTAGATGGTGCCAAAGAGCAATTTAAATTACGTTGGAATTCTGCCCAGGGAGCAACTAGAGAGCCCGAGGATATAATCCCTGCTTGTCTTCCAGGTAGACTCTGAAAATTGGTTGCCCTTTTTTTTTTTATATCTGATGATGCCAAGAGGGTGTGTTCCCCTGAGCTATACATGTGCTAATTCTTAGAGCGATTTAAGAAATAGAGTTTTGAGAGTTCCAAAGTGCTCTATATTTTCAGGGTCAACGTGTGGTATGTGTAGATGTAGATGGATGTATATTTCAGCATGTCCTTTAAAAATTAAAAATTATACTTTTTATTTTGAATCCTCACAATTGAATATAATGTCTGACTTGCTGATTATAGTATTTGGTTGCCAAAAAAATAATATCTGGTTGCAAATTGTTGAAGGTGCATATGTGCAGCATTCTGGGCAGCAACTTGTGAGAACTCAAAAGCCAAGAATTTCTGTTATTTTTCAAAGCAATCAGCATGTATTTGATAAAGTGATAGAGCCTCCGAGGGGTATCTTGAATTGACTGATTTTTTGGAACTCCATAGTCCTCCAGGGTCTCTTTTTATACATAAAAGCAAAATGAAAATGCTCTTTTGCCTTTTCTGTTCTTTAAAACAAAACATGAAGCCAGTAGCGTTTATTTCTGTTTGATAGGGAACCTATGAAAATGCTTAAAAATACAAAAGCAAATTTGAAACATACGGGTTTTGTTTTTGTTTGGTTTTCATCGAAGTCAGCATGTTTGGAAGTGAAAAAAACAAAACAAAAATACAAAGACTACTACATGTATATTTCCTCCAGCAGGAATATGGTTATTATTCACTTGGGTACACTGAATATTACAGATGCTTTGTTATTTTATGAAACAAAACCACACCCACACATCCACAACCACTGACTTTTAATTCCCAGTACGTTCTTGAGAACGGAGTGTCCTATTAAAGCAATTGCTCTAAATAGTGACTGGATGCACAGTACCCCAAGAAGGTTAAACTGAAAATGAAAAAGAGCACAGTATTTAAATATGTTTCTAGCCAGGCATAGGCGAGTGAATTTATGTGTGTTGTGGCCAGATTGTACTAACTTGTCCTCTGACTCCTGAGTAGCCTCACCATTCAGTTCTTTTTGTGATGTCAGTGTCTGAGATCAAACTCAGGACTAAGGAGTCACCAGTTTTGGCAAATGGACAATTTTCAAAGTCAAGTTTCATTGTTATTGGGAAGATGTTAATATAACTGAGTCCTTTTGGAAGTCATAAAGATCAATCTCTCTCTCGTCTTACTTTCTATTTAAAACTCCCCCAAGTGGAGCATTTATTCCTACGCCCAAATCCATTGCCCCTTGTATTTCTTTAATCTTGATTTTGTTTGAAAGGAGCTTTATCCAGAACACAATTTCTTCATTCAGAATGAAATTTCTATCAGACATTAAGACAGCTTGTATACAGTTACATAATTAAAAAAATCTTCTTTCATCTGGATTTTACTAAATCCATGACAGTTTTAGCTAGTAAAAGCAAATTATATTTTGGCCTCTATAATGGATTTATATACTTTGAACGTCCCTGTTGGGACTGTGTTTGCCTTGAATTATGAGATAGAAAATACTTTCAAGGGCACAGGCATGAGACTGGATCTGTTAATGCTTGTGAAGGAAGCATCTGGTGTCTGAGTTCTCGGACTGGCGTTTATTGGCTGGATTCACATGTGAACTTATAGTTGGAATAAAAAGGTTTTTCCCATCAATGCCTTAGTTCTATTTTTTTAACCTAAAATTTTTTTTTAATGTTTATTTATTTTTGAGAGAGAGCGACAGAGACAGAGCGTGAGTGAGGGAGGGGCAGAGAGAGGGAGATGCAGAATCCAAAGCAGGCTGCAGGCTCTGAGCTGCCCAGCGCAGGGCTTGAACCCACAAACTGTGAGATCATGACCTGAGCTGAGGTTGGCACTTAACCAACTGAGCCACCAAGGTGCCCCTTAACTTTTTTTTAAGAAAAAAAATTTTAAGTTTATTTAGGAAAAGAGAGCATGCACGTGTGCAGGGAGTGGGGGAGAGGGGAGAGAGAGAATCCTAAGCAGGCTCTGCACTATCCACACAGAGCCCAATGCAGGGATGGAACTCACAAATTGTGAGACCATGACCTCAAGAGTCAAATACTTCACCGATTGAACCACCCAGCTGCCCCCTCAGTTCTAGTTTTATATAGTATCTTGTTATTTGTAATGATAAAAGTGGATGTGGTTATGTGAAAAATTTGAGTACCACAAGAAAACGCAAAGAAACTAAAAATTATTCTATCCTAATTTCATTGTCTCTACTTAGCAGCTATACAAATGTTAACTTTTTTCCCTCCTTTTTTCTAGCTATAGATACTTTTAAACAAAATTGGGACTGTATTGAACATATTGTTTTATAGTCTGCATTTCCAATGAACACTGATTAAAAACATTTTCCCATTTTATTAAGTGTTTTACAGATTTAGAAGAAACTGTTGGGGTGCCTGGGTGGCTCAATCAGTTAAGTGTCTGACTTCAGCTCAGGTCATGATCTTGTGGTCTGCGAGTTTGAGCCTCGCATCGGGCTCTGTGCTAATGGCTCAGAGCCTGGAGCCTGCTTCAGATTCTGTGTCTCCCTCTCTCTATGGCCCTCCCCTGCTCACACTCTTTCTCTCTCTCTCTCACTCTCAAAAATAAGTAAACATTAAAAAAAAATTAAAAGAAAAAAACTGTTTACCCATCATTGGGTACTTATATCTTTATAATTTCTTAAGATAACATTACTTATCATAGAAAAACTTATTTATATATACACATATATACTTTTTATGTATATCTTGCACTTTTAAAAGGATAAATGCAGTCTTTTTTCAACTTATTGGTTTCAAGGAATGAAAACTAATTCAGTTTGTCATTTCCAGTAATTACAGGTAAGCTCTCTTGTCTGCAAGGATCTGTCTTCATAACACTATCATCTTGATGTGTCCTCAGTGGTATGGTAGCACCTTATTTATCTAACAGCATTAGGGAACTTCTCATAAAGTTTTCATTTAACTGAAACTGACCTGTAAGTGTCTACACTTGAAAATTATAAACATTGGAAATGAGAATCTTTCTAAAATTTTATTGCATATATTGCTGTATATGTAAAGCATATAAATATTGAAAAGATATGAAAATCACAATTTACCCCCTTCTGGTTCAAATCACAAGCATCTTTATAAACATTAGTTATGGTATACTGAGTTCTGCTAAAACAAGATACAGGTGTTTCTGAAAACCACCGTGCTATGCAAAACCATACAGTAAACCGCACTGCACTTATGGGACAAATCGGGTCAGGTACACAACAGTCAAAACCCGTTATCAGTGACACATGAAAAACACAAGGTAGGAACTGAATAAAAATTATAGTACAACATTACACATGTTAGGTGGCTAAGAAGTAAATACATAGTCATAGTCAATATGACACTTTATGTAGACGAAATCCTGATGTCTTCTTGCAGACAGAGGCCTTGGCAGGGATGCAGGTTGTGAGTTATTTGAAGTGGTGGAAGGAGGGATACCTCAAATCGGAAGGGAAGTTGGGGCACCCTTTGTGGATTGCTGTGGCCCATAACACACTGGTGGAAACTGGGACCGCTTGTTGATGTTGGAGGCATGGGCTTTGTGCATTCTGTGTGTCCTTTTGCAACTGTGTTCTGCCTGGGTGCAATCTTACGCTATTACCCAGAGTTTCCTGCGATGAAATCACGCATAAACAAATGTGAAATTTGAGTTATGCTCAAATTGTTCCCTAACATAGCCATTGTGGAACAAACACAAATGCTACAACAGAACCTGAGAAGTGACACAGTGCTGTCTAGGGGATGTCCTTCTGGTCTCCATCACTAATAGAGTTCATACGTGTAAAACACGAGAAGAAGCTGGCATCCCAGCGAACACTGTGTAAGTGTTGGCAGTAACAATGACAGTAATAGTAATGAAAGGTGCTTGTTGATATTTGTGGGATTCTGTCTGCTTTTCAGGTATGACTGCCTATTGTAGCAGTGATTCCTGGCTCCTTTTGATGACCTATTTCTCAATCCCTCGTGGCTTTTAAATGAGTTTATCGTGCTTAGAATGACACGTAGCATAAGGCCTAGAATGGGAGAGCCTGGGGAGGAGGGCGCTGACACTCAGTTATGGTTTCCCCGCGGCATCTGTTTTACTTACTCAGGCTTCTTAATCTTATGAGTTATTACTTATGTATTCATTTGTGAGATCGTTGGGGAAGTAACCTATGTTTCAAATGAGGATGTGATCGTACAGTTTTCAGACTCTCTGTTTGATAAGAAAAAAGTTCACACCGCTCACTTTCTCATTCCCACCTGCGATAGCGGAGTGTGCTTAAATGATTCCATGAGAAGGATGTTTACAAGTTGATGATTTTCTTTAGGTTGTTGCTGTTCTTTTGTGTTCACAGCTACCTCTGTGCTTGTGAGATGAGCTCATCTTCGGAAGGTGGGGCAGACAAGTGTGATTTTGGAAGATCTTCCCTCCCAAGTCACAGTATAATTAGAAGCCCAGATCCTCCCTCAGTTATTTTTTTAGGACTCCCCGAGAAGGACATTTTTACCGTGAATGGTTGCCAAGAAGACTTGCCGGATCCTCCTTAAGTGTCTTTAATAGGACGACAGATCGACATACCATCTTGATTTAGCAAGCCTTGTTAGTATTGTTCTGAAAGAAAAGTAGCTAATACAGCTCATCATTTAGATATTCCAGTGAAATCTGTATTGGAATTCTGCACAGAGACTCTGAATAGCAATAGGTGTCTTGATTCTTAATTTCTTATCTGACTTTGAATATTAACTTTTTGTTTCCGCACAATTTGTAGATATTTGGGCTGCTTGACCTCATTGCGTGATTGCTATGAATTAACAAGACTTTGTGGGAAAAGGGAACTTGCCTTTTGAGCTTTGTACCAAAGACCTGGGAAAAAAGTAAGTAATTTTCTAACTTTGTTTTAAAAAGATTCTTGTTATATGACTCTCAGGAAGTTAACTGTGGGTCTGTGGCTTTTTGACTTTCTTTCCTGGCTTTGTAAGTTTTATAAGCTCTTGTGGATTTGAAACATGGAGACCTTTGGGAAAAAAAAACTTCCAAGAGATTAGGACGACTTTCTGCGTTTTGCCTAGTCTTTTGGGTTTTGTTAACTGAATCCCTCAAGGTTGCGATAAACCTTTTATCAGGTGTGCAGTAGACAAATTAAACTTTAAAAGTAAAGCATTAGAATTCGATGTACCAGAAAAGTGAGTCTTGTTTTCTGAGCTTCAAGTATTTTAGGCTTTTAGATAGGCCCTTTGGTTCTGAATTTTTAGAATATGAATGAAATCCATTTGGTTCTTTTCTTGTCTGGAAAGGAAAACAAAATGCATAATCACTTGTTCAAGGAGTCCCTCATAGAGCTTGGTCTTGGAAGAATTGACATGCCTGTCAGTTTTATTGTTTTCTAGCTTTTTGAGGTACTCTGAGATATTCTAATTGAGACACCGTGTGAATGGTTTTTCTCTCTTTTAGACAAAATTGCTTGGGGCTATAAAGTTGTTTTATTCCCTGATCTTTTTGAACAAGTAAAATGGGCCTTGAAGATAATAAAGTCAGTCTGCTTTATTGTAGAATTTACCCACTGGAAGTATGAATGGCCCAAAAGAATGTAAGCAAAACAAAGCACATGCATGTACACACACATACAGGGATCTTTTTTCTGGCATGTTCCAGAAACCATATCATCAACAGTAGGAACCATTTGTCCATTAAATCACTACTTAGTAGCCTAAACTTTGTATGCCTTGTGTCCTGTGGCTCTTCTACATTTCTGAGAGTAGAAATGAGCGAGTTAAAATGTGTCTAAAACAAATCAAGATAGAAAAGAACTAGGCTCTAGAAGATCCATAGAAGTATTACTGTTATATTGTATGCATTATAAATTTACTTATAATTAAGCTGTGTATTATTACATAATAATTATAATAAGATCAGGGTCATTAATTATGAAGCCTTTTTGGGGTTAAATAAGGTATTTGCACTGAAAGAATATCATGCACACACATGCACAGTATACACACACCATGCATGTAATTTCCAAGAGCTGTCAGTATACATTCATTGAAAGGAAGGACTTTGAAAATTTTCTCCAAAAACAGTTTTTAATGTTACAGTGAAATATTTGCTATAGTGATATACTATTGTCAGTGGCATTTTAAAAAATGATAGCAATTTATTTATTTGAAAAATTTTTTGAAGAATTCGTTTTATTAATTAAAGGGGCAGCCAGTAAAATGATACAGCCAACTTAAGGAGCATTTGAGCAACAGAGGCTTATATGACCTGTCGTGAAGGCTTTTAAAAAGAATTCTAGAATAAGATGACTGGGTTAGATGCAAAATTGGCTAATGTCTTACAGGGCAATAAATAGTAACCTTTGGGGTTATCTTTTCTATGGAACAGAGATCATTTGTATTGTATTTATAATAGACAAGAATCATCTGTATTATCAGTTTTCAATAAATTAACATCTGCCTTTCCAAAATTGTAAAATATCTGAACCAATAGTAAATAATAACTAGTCCAAAAAAACTAGTAGTAAATAGTCCACAAAGGCACAGAATCCTAGTGAATAAGTTAATCCTTGAACACATTTGCTTCTATACTGTATTAGTACTGAAAAGACATCCGGTAATTCCTTTTGTCTATGTCTAAGGTTTTGGACAATGTTTGGATAAATATTCAAGTTGTGGGGGGAATTATTCTTAACATAATATAGTATATATTATTATTAGCTAATAATAATAATCATAGCAATTTCTTACCTTTACTGAGCACCAGCTGTGTCAGGCACATGCATTTTCTCATGGGCTTCATTTTGGTTGTATATAATATTCATGTATTAACCTTAACATAAAGGAAATTCTATGTGGGATAGTTATTACTCCATCTGGGAAGGTATTTGAAAGAGGATTATGTTGGAAGACATCAGCCTATCCACAGAAATGGAATGGAAAGGGCAAATCTCTGGGCTTCAGGATCCAGATATTTGAAGTTTAAATTGGAA
>NW_027529426.1:2679493-2680250 GCF_008692635.1 Crocuta crocuta
AAACCACCTTTCAAATAATTTATCTTCTCCTTAAAATTTAACATAGTCTCTGGCGAGGTACTTCCTTCTATTATACCACAATATTCCCTTGTGCGATTGTTGTAAAAGCTGTATTTCCATTTTGTAGAGGCAAGGCATTTGTAGGACTTCTGATTCACAGTAATATGCTAAAGACAGTGCGTGTGTTAACAGAGGGACCATGGCAAAAAGCTGCTTGCTTACTAAAACTGACGTCATAGGTGAATCTTTCTATGCACAGAAGGCGGTTTATAATTGACCTTTAGGTTAAAAAAGAAAAGAAGGTTATAATGCATAAGTATGCTGTACACAAACCCAGTCCTGAAGAACTAATTACATGGAAGTCAAGATTAAGGGAGAGGCAGAGCAAAGGAAAAGGAAGGAAGACCTTTCTGACAGTGATAAAAGTCATAGGAGAATGTTTCTGATGGCACTGTGAAAACTATAAGGGGCACTTAAATGAATCAGTGGGTGGTGGAAGGAGGCAAGCACAGTTTTAGGGTAAAATGCAGAACCCGAGCTAACCCCCACCCTTCTTTCAGCATTTCTATGTGCTCTAGTTTTATTTTTTATCGTATTTGTGATTAGAAAAGCATTTTATTTAATTATTTAAGGTGGGTTTCTAGAAACTTGAGTCTATAACGTTTATAAAGTATAGATGCACTTTTGAAAAATTAGCCATAGGTTATTTTAAAAGAAGTAAAAAAAAAAAAAAAAAGCTTCTATTTTACTGTTCTGT